>NC_133622.1:11872993-12072993 GCF_048593235.1 Sminthopsis crassicaudata
CAAAAGGTTTCAAATATGTGCCTGCTGATGAATGGTAGCTTTCTTATTTTGAGAGAAGGAGAGAGAGAGGGAGAGAGGAAAAGAGGAGGAGAGAGGGGAAGGAAAAGATAGATAAAGAAACAGAGATAGATAGATAGAGATAGATGATACATAAACAAACCAACCATTTATTAAGCACATGTTGTATTCCCGGTACTGTGATAAATAGTGCTGGGTGTACAAATATAACCAGGAAAGATAGTCCCTGATTTCAAGGAGCCTACATACTAATGTAGAAACAGCACAGAAAAGGGAAGATAGAAAGGGGTGAGATATGGATGAATGGCATGGTGTAGAGATGGCCAGGAAGTGAATTGATAGCCTGTTTCCTGGCAAGATAAGGACCAGGCTGGCTAAATTCAGAAATGCCCATCCTAAGGTAAGCTAGAGAATGATTAATTTGTCAGCCACAGAAATCATAGAAGACCATTTATCAAGGCCAGTGGTCTGATCAGCACTACTTTTTTACAGGACCTCTGATTAATTCATATTGGAAACTTCGTTTCCCAAATGTGATCTAGGCTACTGCTCTCCTCAGTCCTGTGTGTAGCTCATTTCCACACATGGTACCGGTCCATGAGGCGTGGGAAATAGACCTATAAGGCTGCTTCTTTCTCGGTTCCCTCTCTCCTTCCTGATGAGCACAGTGTTTTTGAAGATTCCCTGTATAATTTAAGGACCGAGGCAGGGTATCAAACCACAGTGAGACTCTGAGAACATCTCCTAGCCTAGATCTGATATGTCCAGCCTTTAGCTGGCCTCCTTACTCATTGTGTTAAATATTGGGAAACTCCCAGTCCCGTAAACATGGGTTTCTGACCCTCTCCTTTAAGCCTGGCCAGGTAGCTGGGATCATGATGGCTGATGGATGCTCCATAAAGCAGACTGGCCTAAACTTCCGCTCCCATGTTGACTGGGGGAAGGCTTTCCTGTTATTCCAGTTCATCCGAGCACACATGATCATACCTGATCTGATGCCTGGTTGCTTACTGGGAGGACCATTGTTTCCCACTGACCCCTAGGCATTCCAAGGAGGAGCCCTGCACACGGTTTCCATGGCAGCACCATCTGCCACAGGTGCATTAGCAGTTGAAGGTGCTTCTGGAATCTAGCCGCCAGGTAGAGCACCGTGTATGCATTAAAATTCATTCTAGGCCCTAACCAGAGGCAAACAAGATGGCTGGGTGTGCAATGGCTAGAGCAATGGCTCTGAAGTCCAGAGTAGGGGAGCCTTAACTTGCTTCTGCCTCAGTTTCCTCATCTGCAAAACAGGGATGGTCATTGCATCTGTGACCGGGGAAAAAAAGGCCCCAAAATGAACCACAATGAGATATTTCCTTTCTGGGTACAGTTTCAGCTAGATGGCTTCTGAAGGCCCTTCCAGCCCAGAGATGCTTTGATTCTAGATCACAACCTCTTCAGAAGACTGAAGATAAATTTTAAGCTTCGACTCCCCCTTGTTTCAGAGGCAGAGAACAGCCATACTAGGTCCCACCCACAATATCGATTCAAAACAGCAGAGGAAATAAATCCCCAGGCTTCAGATCTGGAAGAATCATGGAATACTCCTCTGCCTTTGTGACTGCAGACAAACTACTTAAATTCCACGCTCCTTGGGTATCCTCCTAGGACTTACCTATTAAAACACATGGGACTTGCTGCTGATAAGATCGCATAGATTTTATGTATTGTATAATGATATAAAGACATTTGACCTTTTACCATGTTTTACTTCAATCCCCATGAAGTCAGGACTCCAGTTCATTTCAGTAGTTGAGATGGATTCTCTAGGTATGGGGATGTTCTAAATGCATCTCAGAGAAGTACAATCATCCCTTTGTTTCAATATCTTAGTGTATTATATCATTTTTTAGTGGCATGAACAGGAAAATTGTTTTTTTTTAAATGGTGCAGGAATATATGAAGATTATCAGAAATAATCAGCCAAAATTTTGCCTCTTAAAGGATTTCTCAGTCAAGAGATAAACAATTCAGCTGCTTTATGGGCAGAATCACTTTTGTTGCACTGTTATAAAAAGCTCGTTATAAGAAATCATGATTGCAGAAGCACAGTAATAATAATATATGGTAATAAACATTGGAATTCTAATAATGAAACTCTTATAATCAAGTATAATTCTTTTTATGACAGCAGCCCTGGAAATAAGAGTGTGGTTATGGCTGTATTAAACTCAGGCATAGTACTATTTTTTGCAATGTTTCACTAATAAGTACTATGCGTGTTATTAATAAATATACTTCTCATTAATAAATTATACAGATTATCACAATGAAATGCTATAGCTTGGGCTTGCTCTTTATTTCTGTTAGATATCATGTCAATAGGATTATTTCTGTAACAATGTCCATTCCTTTTCAGGATGTTGAGAAGTAATCGCATAACCTGCGTAGGGAATGATAGTTTCATCGGACTCAGTTCTGTACGTTTGCTTTCTTTGTATGACAATCAGATTACGACAATTGCTCCAGGAGCCTTTGATACCCTCCATTCCTTATCCACATTGTGAGTATTGATGGTAACATTTTGGTTGAACTTGGTTTCTTGGTTGAACTTGGTTATATATTTTCAATAATATCTCAAAAATCAATTCATATTTTTATGAAATCCTCATTAGACATTGATATTTAAAAAAAAGAATGACAGAAAATGTAGTATTTGAGATACCATTGTCACTTAACAGATCATGCATTTTTCTTTCAAAGTGACAAACTGATGAATTTTACCTATTTTCACTCTATAACTACATCGTCTTCCATATAAAAATATAGATCACTTCCTTTAATCAAGTAGAAATGTAACCATGTTGGTGAATAATTAGTCTAACCAGTGGAACTATTTCTACATCTTATAACATGATGCTACTGAAATGGAGAAGTTCTTGGGTTGCTCCCCACCCCCTTACTATGACCTTGATTTGGGTATTTAAAATGTAAATAATACTGGTTAAGTGGCTCATAAAAGTAGTTCCCAATGCGGAAGTATACTAAAAAGGTAACCTTAAAAGCAAGGGAAATCATGTTGGACTTAGGGTCACAGGACTTGTCAGTTCCAGCTCTGGTACTGACCAAATATGTCACCTAGAGAATGGGACTCTTTCCTCATCATTCTCAGGCACCTCACTCTTAAAATAAGGGAGTGAGGCCAGAAACCCTTAAAGATCCCTATCTAAAATCTCTAGTCCTGAGTCATCTGATAGCAGGCTTGGGAGCAGATCATTAGTGAAACATTTCCTAGAGTTTAGTGAAGAAAAAAACTTCTTATAACTTTAGAAAAAAACTACCAGGGATGAAAGTGTTATTGATGCTCAGAGAGTATTGTATAAATTGTACCTCCGACGTAATTCTTACCTTGTATGGTCCACAACAATAGTGTTAGAAATGATTAATTTCCAAGCAGTGGTTTGCATCTAAATATATTGTTAGAATTTAATGGGTGGGAAATAAAGGTTACTGGAGAAGATGGAAAAGGAAAAAAAAAACCAAAAAACCTTGTTTCTCATAGCTCAAGTCACTAACGGAATTATTTCCGAGGGGAGCATCCATCAGTAAAGCACTTAATCCTCTTTCCACATAAAATGTGACATTTTACACCTAGTGACTAATTTGTGCATATTAAAGATGGCATGTTTATAAATAATGGAATTGTCAATAGGTTTGTGTTCAAGTGGTGAGATGCCAAAAGTATTGGGATTTGTAGAAGTAAATTCATTTTTATAACTGGCATGTAATCAACTCAGCTGTCACTTTAGATGGGAAACCTATTCTCTGGAGCAAATAAGAGATGGAAATCTTGAGATGACAAATTAATGAAATAGCTGTTGTCAGGTTAAACCCAATAATATAAAGTAATCAGCCTTCATCTTTATATTGAATTACCGCATTATCAGTGCAGGATAGTTTGACAGCAAGTCAGATCTCAGACAAGTTTAAATTACTTCTAAATGAGATATATCAAGATACATTGCATAAATCCAAAATTGCTGCCTTCAACTTTATTTTTTTGTATAGAATCACTTGAAGGATTTTCTTCTGGGATTTTTTTTTCTCCCCCAAGTATAAATGGAATGTTTGAGTCAGGGAAAATAAATCTAGTATGTGCTCTATACCTGTGTATAAATGAGAGAGGGGAAGAATATCAAAACAGAGAGAAGCAGTTCAAAAGATTTCTCCCCACCTCTCTCTTTCTTGCTTTCTACAGTTTTCTTTTCACAGGGACTAAAATAGTGGGCTCTGGGAAAGTCTTCCCTCTTTATATTAATATGCTGTGCTTTGTGAGAAAATAAAGTTATCCTAACTAAACTCTGCTTTGTTTACATGTGGTTCTCAGAAACCTCTTGGCCAACCCTTTTAACTGTAACTGCTACTTGGCTTGGTTGGGAGATTGGCTTAGGAAGAAACGCATTGTAACAGGAAATCCTCGATGTCAGAAACCTTACTTCCTAAAAGAGATTCCCATCCAGGACGTTGCAATTCAGGATTTTACTTGTGATGATGGTAAGAAATACAGATGTTCCTTTGTGCGTTTTCATTCGTTGGATGTTCTTGTGGACTCATTTATCATGAGCACTTTTGTATCATAATTATTTGCTTATATATCCTGTCCCATACTAAACTGAAATTCTGGGAGATCAGGAACAGTGTCTCAGCTAAATCATTTCTCTGAAGCCTAGTCCTTAGTACAGTGTACTAGAATTAATTCATGCAGTATTTTTCAGGGTCTGCTGTGTAGACGGCTTTATTCCACACATTTGGGCAATGAAACTTTCACACAGCTGGCTCCTTCGCTTTTGTGTCAACAAAATCATCCAAGATAATGTTCAATTCAGGAAATATTTCTTTCCAGTGGAGAAGGTCACATACTTAAGCAGCTAAAGTATATATCCAGAATTGCTGGCACTTTTAAAATTCCACAGACTATACTTTTTACATGTGATTTGGCTTGATTTGGTTTCTGAATATTTAAGAGATCACTTTTTAATATTTATACTGCTGTATTGACAATGTGGCCTAGAACTCTTAAAAAACAGATTCACATCTAAGTCCCAGCTCTCTGCCAATAACAATGTCAACTTAAAGAGGTCTTAGACCTCAGTTTCTGCTGTGATACTTTCAAATTTCAATGGCTCCACAAGCTCATGAATACAGTTAATTGAATCAAGATGGCAGTACATCCAGGACATATCCTAGGAGCCTTTTAGTTTCTTGATGAAAGGAAGATAGGATACCATGAAATTCTTCTAGCTTTCAGAAATTTCCTGATTCTACAGTGGTGATTATCTATGGAATTAACATAGATTCAAAACTACTTTATTGTACCAATGATTTGAAATGATTTTTGAGCTATTCCTTTGGGGCACCTTCAGCAAGTCATCTTACTTTGTAAAGCAGGAACAATAATAATAATTGAATTGCTTGCCTCATAAGGCTACTGTGAAGAAACCATTTTGTAAATCTGAAGGGATCATACTCCTGTGAAATGCTGTAGCTGTTACTGAAACTTCTTTATCAAAAGGTTTTAAAAAAGGAAAATGTTGATTAATCTAACTATATATATATACATATACATATACATATATATAGATAGTGAAAATTAAATCATAACCATGTTTCTACCAACTAAGATGTTACTCCACATAAGATGTAAGTCCATGGTTCTAATCTGGGCTCTGTCATTATGTGACCTTTGGAAGATTAATTAAACTCTCCACCTTAAGGGCATTACTTGCAAAATAGAGATAAATATACTTGCCCTACCCACGTCATTTAGTTGTTGCAAAGAGAAAATGAGATATAAAATATATGTGAAAACATGTTACAGGGTATCTAATATAAATGGAAAATTATCATTAGTTGTAATACTGTCATTATTGACAAATTAAACACCAGTTGTTGATTCTTTCATATAGCTGTTTTTTAATTCAGTCTAGAATAATGCACATAGAGAAAATAGTTGACATTATGTTCCTGCCAGGTCTTAATTAATGTAAAATATGAAGCCAATGAAATGGTCAGATAATTTGAATTCGCAGTGAAATTTCATTGGGGTAGAAATAATTTCCATATTTTACTTTGGAATAGTTTAGATTTGAATATTGGGTTTCACTAGTTTTACTAATTGGAATCTAGCTATACTTTTCTCTTTCCTGATCTTTTTTTTTTAGTTTAATTTGTTTGTTTTTCTATAAATCCTTTTCTATTCTTTCTATTCTTTTCTATTCAATTTTTACCAAAACAAATCCTTTTTACTTCTTATAAGTAGCTAAACAAACAAATTATCACATCAGAGTCTATTATAGATATTTTTGGTCTCTTTAGAGTTCTGCTTTAAAAGATTATAAACAAAAAGATTATGTAAAATACCTGGTGTCTTTTGAAATGTAATATATATAAACAGCATAAGTGTTCCTTGGTGTTTAATGATCTGTGTCTTTAGAGATCCTGTGGTGCAAAATGGTAGTGTTTGTTAAATAGAATTAAATAAATTAAGTCCCTGTTGGTTCTAAAGCCATTTTTAAAGATATAAAACTGAGCATATTTGTGTTCCTCTGGCAAATCAGGGAATGATGACAACAGCTGTTCGCCACTGTCCCGCTGCCCAGCAGAATGTACTTGTCTCGATACCGTGGTCCGATGTAGTAACAAGGGCCTGAAAGCCTTGCCTAAAGGAATCCCGAAAGATGTCACTGAACTGTAAGTGAGCCCCATGCTTTCCTTTCCTTAATTCTATGGGGACATTCTCCCAGGTTTTTGTCACATTTGGGTTGAACACAAAGGTCTTTGAACCAACCAAATGGAAGTCCTTGGGTTCCACCTGGAAATAGAAAAGGAAAATAATGAGAGAAGAAAAACACATTGTCAACAAGCATGTCACCTTCACGTTAGAGCAATCAGCAGTGTGTAATGGAGAGTTGCCATTGTTCAGTTTTTCGGCTGTGTCTGGCTCTACATGACCCCATTTAGGGTTTTCTTGGCAAAGATGCTGGAATGGTTTGTCATTTCCCTCTTTGGCCCATTTTACAGATGAGGAAATAGAGGCAGACAGGGTTAAGGGACTTGCCCAGGGTCACATGGCTCAGAATTCGAGTTTTCTTGATTCCAGGCCTGGTGCTCTGGGTACTGTGTCAGCTAGCATCCCTATAAGGGAAGACCCACAGGCCAAATAAGCTGATTTAAGTATTGGCTGTGCAAGCCATATTCTAGTTCTATGATGCAGTTAAGTAATTTAGCTTCTTTTTCAGTAGTTAAAAGAGAGGGTGATTTCCAAGACTCCTTTCACTTTAAACATTCCATGTATTTGTATTTAAAATGGGAAAAGAGCAGCTGGTTAAGAAGATGGCACCTGGGAAGGGAATTTGGGAGGAAAGGTTCCCAGACAGGGGTGCTATGAAGGCATTTCCCTGAGGTCTTTAAAATGTTATCCTTAAGGTCCTTAAACTGAGGTTGGGGGGAGAGAGGGAAGAAAACTTCCTAACTACAGCCTCAAAGCTACATGGTATTGAATAGCAACAATAGAGAACGAAGGCCTGCAGTAGAGAAGAGCCTGGGAAACAGAAAGACCCAATAATAAATCGCATGACCTCAAATTTCTGAATATAATTGCACAAAGTATGGTCAACAAGACTAATGTGTCTGGAGTTAGAGGGCCTTAACCGGCTGTCAGTTAGTCGACTAGCATCTATCAAGCAGCTGGTGGGCATTAGGCATTGTGCTGAGTGCTGGGGATACAAAGAAAGGCCAAAGACAGTGTCCATTCCAAGCATATTGCTCCACCCGTGGCAGCTAGGTGGCACAGTGGGTAGAGTGCCGGCCCTGAAGTCAGGAGGATCTGAGTTCAAATTCAGCTTGAGACACTTAAGACATTCTAGTTGTGTGACCCAGGGCAAGTAAGTATGAGGGAGAGAAATCAAGAGAGAGCCTAACAAAAGGAAGCCAGTCTGGGATTAAAGGCTTCCCTGTAAGACTGATGGTAAGAAGGTGGGTTTTGTAAGTGCGTTTTTCCCATGGCCCATGTGCAAGGGCTGTCTTTTGCAGGGCAGTTCCAGATCTGCACTGATAAAGGGAATTTTCTCATTGAGATTTCCTTGTCTCCCACTCAGTGCCACCCAAATATTCATGTGAGCATCTGGTAACCAGAGTGGAAGCAGAAACAGAAGGGATCTTGTCAGTTGGCTAAATTAAAGGAATAGTATACAGATACTTTTCTAGATGTTAGCTAAGCGTTCGATAAAGTCTCTCCTGACAGCTTGTGGAAAAGATGAAGGGCCGCCGGCTGAGTGATAGCCCGGAGCCCAGTGAAGGACCGAGCCAAAAGAGCCCTTAATCAGTCGTCGGCAGTTGGAAGGGTTCCAGTGGATTGCCCCCGAGATCTGCAGTTGGCTCTGTGCTGTTTAAAACTTTTATCAGGGATTTAGATGAAAGTACGAGTGGCGGGCCTGTCACATTTGCAGGTGAATCAAGGCTAAGAGCTGTAACTCACATGCCGGATGACAGAGGCAGAATTCAAAAGGATCTTGACAGTCTAGCATCTTGGGTCAAACATCAAATCCAATCAGATTGAGTCAGCATTAGTGGCATGTTCCATTTAATTCACAAATTCAGCTCTGCAAGAGCAAGACAGCAAGAGGAAAAGACTGGATAGCACTTTATCTGAAAAAGAGCTGAGAAATTTAGCGGAGTGCAAGAATTCAATGTGGATTCCTAATGGTCAGCAAGAAAGCCAGTGGAGTCGGGCTTTGTTAAAGGAAGGTAGAAATGCTCTAAAAAAGAATGGATAATCCCTTTGTGCCCCCTTCCTTCCCCAGTCCCTTCAGATCACTGGCATTGCTGCAGACAGAATATAAACAAATCTATTCCCTCGTCTGAACCTCTATTTCTTATCTATAAAATGGAGGGACTTAAGAAAAATGGTACATGCAAGGACAACAAAAAATGGAAATGAAAAGAACAAGAAAACTAAAATTTTGTGTAATCATAGTGATCAAGCTTAGAAATGAACTGAGAATGATCCTAACTTCCTCCTCCTCCTTTCCTTGAAGAGGTGGAAGGTTATAGACGGGGGAAGTTCCATGTGGTCATATGTGGTCCGTGTATGGTGGGTTTTGCTGAACTATTTTGTTTTTTGCTTCTTGTTACAAGGGAGAGCTTAACTTATAGAGAAGGGGGAAAGTCATGTGTGTCCGAAAACCACTTAATATTATGAAAAAAGCAAAAAGCACCAAGAAGCTAAGAGCAAAATAAGATAATAAAAGAGTCAGTTTGGTGGAGCAGCCAGAGCCAGCCTGGACATCAGAGCTGCCTGGGCTTTGCATGCATGACTCTATTCCCCATATAACTTTTGAAGACCACTAGTTTCAGTAAGTTGCAAATCTCCATTGGTAGAGGAAGTTTTCTTAGGGAGGGCTCCCAGTGAAATCACAAAGTCAAGCAAAAAATAACACAAAATGACGGGGTTAATCCTTAAAGTTCCCTCTCAAGTTTTCATCCTATTTATCTTTTCATTTATAGATCCTTTTTTTTTTTTTCATTCATAACCCCATGACTTAAGTCACTTAAGATAAAATACAGTGATCCAAAAGTCACTTCATTATTGGACGCCATTTTGTTTCACTTAAAATTCTGCAGATTTTGCATTTGACCTTTCCTTAGTTTCCTAGGATCATAGATCTAATGAAGGCAAGGACCTCAGAGACCATCTAGTTCAAACTCGTCATTTTAGAGATTAAGAAACAGAGGCCCAAGGAACTTAAGTCATCGGCCCAAAGTCCCAGAGGCTGCAATCATCAAAGGGGGGTTGGAAATCAGGCCTTCTAACTCCAGAGTCAATATCTTTACTCCACTGCCTTGATTTATACCTGATTAGGAAATAGCACCTGGAAATCCATTAACTGTCTTGCATTTTCATTCCTTTAAAATTTTCTTTACTTCTTTACTAATTACAACAATTCCCCAAATAATTATGCTTTAAAATATCTTCCTATCCCCCCCCCAAATAATGATTTGATAGCTTCGGTGCACATGCATTTCTTTTCAAATGTATCTTCCTGAACTTTATGATAGAATTGTATGTCTACAAGCAGTGACCTATTCTAATCAGGGCTTCAGTGGGTCCCTCAATGTACATCGCTCTCTCCCAGATGGTCCCGGTCCTTTTACTTCCTCCCAAAAGCACAGAAATTAGCTTTGGAAACATGAACTCATTCATTCATTCAACAACTATTACTGAAGGCATACATATGAAATATAGATGATTTAAATCTATTCATCATGCACTTCTTTTGATTGCCATATACACTAATAATGTTTCTGCTAGAATATGTCTGAGATTAATGGCAATGTGAAGTTATATATGTTAATGGAAATTTTTATACTCAGGCTATTTATTCCTGTAGCAGAATCAAACTCATATTTATTTATTTATTTATTTATTTGTTTGTTTGTTTGTTTGTTTGTTTATTTATTTAATATATTTATATTATTCCTATAGCAGAATCAAACTCATATATATATATATTTATATATTTATTTATTTTATATAGTTATATTATTCCTGTAGCAGAATCAAACTTATATATATGCATATATATATATTTATATATTTATTTATATTTATATATTTATATTATTCCTGTATCAGACTCAAACTCATATATATATATATATATATATATATATATATATATATATATATATATATATATATATATATATATATATATATATATATATATATATATATATATATATATATATATATATATATATATATGTTTATTTATTTATGGCTATAGATGATAGATGTGTAGATCAATAGATAGATAAATTTAGATAGAGATATTTTTGATCAATTCTGGACAAATATTTTCAGTTATTTTTAATCACTGTCACATAACTTCCCCATAATATATTTAACATTTGGATCTCAATACCACATATGAATATTTCTGACTTTCCAGTAAGGCTCTTTATTAGAATAAAAATACCTCTCTTTCTCAAGTACATGTAATCCTGTCTCCCTCTAGTGGCCCCAACCTGCAGAGAGATGGGGAAAGAACAGAAGAAAAAAAAGGCCAAAGAACAGAAAATCTGAGTGGAGCTAAGGAGGAATCATGACTGCTGGCCCCTTTGTTACTAATAACTATTATGGGTTTCAACATCTCATGTATTGTTTTTATAACAGTTTTCATTCTAAAGTTCTGGGACCAAATTTTTATCCTGAGAATATTCTCACATTTACTCCTCCACATATTAAAAACAAACAAACAAACCGAAAACCTAAGCTCAGCTTTTGCTCTACAGCTTTTCCACCACAGGGAAATAGGAGCTGTGACATGTCCAGCATGAAAAACTGTTTGTGGACACGTTCACATGCAGATGGTTCGTGTTGTCCAAAGATACCTGCGTCATTCGGCTTCCATGTTCTAAGAAAGAACGGATTGTGGGGGAAGATGTGGACCAAGATGTAGAACTGAAGTTTCTTTTATCTTTGTTCATTTTTCTACTATGAAGGATAGGACAGGAACTAGAGGAGCTGTGTCAGTAGCTTCAGAACTTCCTGGATGAAGATTAGGCTAAAACTCCAACAATATTTCCTTCGATTATTACGAATATTACATCATAGGCTCACAGCTTTCAAGATGTAGCACGTGCAAATGTGCTTGTTTATGTAGCTATTTGCTCTCCTGTATAGGCTTTCTTTGTCTATTTAACAAGTTTCAGGTTGCATGGTTGAATGTTTAACTACAGTGATTGCCATCTCCTATTAAAATGGCTAATAATTAAGCAGGTCTTTGTAAATATATATATTCTGAACAAAATTAAATCAAATTATATAAAAATAAAAATATTAAAATAAAATAAAAATTATATTAAATTTTAAAAATGTATCAGCACTAACAAGCATTGGTTTGGAGCCGTAAAGCTAACTCTATTATTTTCTCTCCATATGACATTGCACAAGCTGCTCACGCTCTCTAAGCCTGTTTTCTTATCTTTAAGATGAGGGATGAAAGGAACCTTAGAAGCCTTGTGTTTACATCTAGACATCTCTAAATGAGATACTCTCTGATATAAGTCATAGTGACTCAGTCCCAGGGATGATCAGAGGATATGCATATGAGAATAGTGTCATCAATCTTGTTTCCATTGGTAAGCTTCTATTAATAGTCACCGTGTCCTTGGAATCAGACTATGTGACCACAGGCAATAGGAATGATGAGCAAAACATTTGCTTGACTAAATTCACTGGGACTATTTTACTGTCATGTGAATACATAGGTCCTTGACTCTATTAAGTTAACCATGGGGAAATGAACCAACTAATCTGTCCACAGCTGGATAAATTTGACCGAAGTTTAACACACACACACACACACACACACACACACACACACACACACAATCAACCTGATTAACAGATGTAATCTTTCTTCACCCTACTGAAGCACATGTCATGAAGTTAAATTGTGTAATCCCTGGCCTCAATTAAGAATGAAATATCATTAAGCTAATATGTTTTGACACTGCTGTTATTTTAACATGAATAATGTATTTTTCTTTGCATTTAGGTATTTGGATGGAAACCAGTTTATCCTGGTTCCCAAGGAACTTTCTAACTACAAACATTTAACACTTATGTGAGTACCTTTTTCCCCCGATATTTTTCTTCTTTAGACTTTCTGGACTATTTAATGAAACTGTGGCAAGTGGGGGGTAGAGGGGTGGGTTGATAGAGAAACAAGGAGAAAATTGTAGAAAATGTCGTGAACCTTTCAGATAATGTAATTCCTTCCTAGACAGATGCCTCCAGCTTCTTCTATTTAAGTTCTGGATCATAAGCCACATCTTGCTACATGTCAGAATAGGATAGAGTCCTAGATCAGAGTTTCTCCTTCAGTTCATGGGGAAACACAAACACAGTGATGTCTTATCTGGCTAAAGGTAGAATTGTATTTATGGTATTGAAAATATAAAACTATCCCTGCTTAAGAATATAGTCTTTTTGTGAGCTCTCTTAAAAAAAAAAAAAACACAACACACACACACACACACACAAGAAAAAACTTTATTCTTAATTCTTGATCTCATGTCAAATATTGTAGAAGATGACCTTTCATAATGAGAAATGATGACCATCTGGGAAAGTGGTAAAAGAGCACATTGGCTTTGGAGCCAAAGAAAAAGGTCAAAATTCTGTCTCTGTCCTTACTGTCTGTGTAACTCTGGGCAAGTCATTTAAATTCTCAGAGCTTATATTTCTTCATTTGTAAAACAAGGGCTATAACTAATAGCCTCAAAGATCCTTTCACCTTTAAATCTGGGAGCCTATGATATAATATTCACAGTTGGATTATCTCCCACAATCCTCAGAGCAGTCTGAGTATTACCATTGTTGCCGATATTACTGTACTATAGTTTACCGGTGATGAAACCAAAATTCACAGAAGCTAATGGACTTATCCACAATCGTGTCCTTAGTAAGAATCTCTGGACAAAGCTGATTATGTCTGCTGACTCTATTATTGATTTCATTTATAGGTTTTTAACTTGATAGAAATTTTTGTCATGTCAGTTAAAAGATCCCAGTGTTAATCTGGTCTTCAGATAAACATCACAATTATATACTGGATTGCAAAAATAACTCCATTTGGCCTGCTATGGTGGCAAAATCCTCCTGATGTGTCATTTGCTCTGTTTTATTTTAGACAACATAATCACCACATTATTAAATCAAACAGAGTCTTGTAACATTTTTATTCTATTTAGTATTTGCATCATTTATTATTTGTACTTTAAAATAAAATGCCTAAATAAAAAAATCCATATATACATATATATATATATATATATTTAAAGAGCAAATAGGTTTTCACCATTTTGATCACCATAGCTTTAGAGTGATAAGGATGGTAGATATAAAGGCACCAAGCTAGTAACATAACATTTTTTCCATTGTAATTTATTTCTATAGAATTCTACAAGGATTTGGGAGATTTATGATAGGTCAGTGTGTTTATATGAAAGTACATGCCAGATGGCGAGGTAACAGGAAATATGTTTCATAGTTAAGTACAAATTCACTCTTCAGGATGAGGCGGGTAAAATTATTGCAGACCAGTCAATGTGTTGAAATCATTTTCAAGGGTAGAGCAATTGATAGACATCTTGAAATAACTTAACGGCTTCTACATGAAAGAGAAATTGGACTTTTCAAACTTAGTCCTAAAAGGCCGAATCAAGACAAGATAGAAGTTGCAAAGCAAATGTCAATTCTATTCAGGGACACCTTCTTAACAGTTAAGAGTTCAAAATGAGAATGGGCTGCTATGGGAGGGAATTCTTCAAGTATATACTGGCTGTGAAGAAATATAGAGAGCACATCCTCACTCTTAAGAGTTCTTAAGGATAAACCAAATGAGCTTTTATAATGGATAGCATACATGGGCTTCCTATTTGGTTCTGCTTTAAATTAGATCAATATCCGAGGTCCTTTTGATTTGGAAAACCAATAATTCCGGAATTGAAAATTACATTTTGGAGAAATATGAATTGATTTGTTTGAATGGAGGAAAATTTAATTACAATTAAGTATCAGAAAATCAAAAATTTGTGGAACATATAGAAAATAATAGGAATTGATTAGATGGAGTTTTTTGGTCCTATCAAGTTGGCCATAAGAGCTAGGCCTGAGTCATGAGGCTGCCACTTTATCTCATTTTGACCTTGAGCAAATCAATTCACTTTTTTTGAAGCTCGGTTTTTTCATCTTAAAAAAAGAATTGTACTCGATGAGTTCAAAGACTTCTTCTTTTGAGCCCTATGTTGCAAGTAAGAGACTTATTTGTATTTTTAAAAATAACATCAAGGGCAGCAAATATAAAGTACATTTGGATCCCGGATGATAGCCACAACAGTCAGAACCTAGAAATTGTCTCTGTGTGGGTTGTTTATTTTTAGCTACTACTCTCCCTTAGATGCACATTTCATTAGGAGGATATGTGAAAAAAAAATCAATATTTATATCAAAGTCTTTATTTTGGATTTGATTATAAATTTAGCTACAATATGCCTTACAAGATAACAAAGTAATCAGTTCAAATGACCCCTTTATTAAATTGAATGTACTTTCATTTATTAAATTTAGACTTTAAACTTTTCTTTCAGACAGTCTGGAGTAATAATTTGACTAGTCTTACTAACAAAACCAATATTTTCTTCCAACTATTTCTAACGTTTTCAGATTTTTACTTTGTTCCAAATGACTAGGATTCTGCATTTTTTTTTGTAGAGATCTAAGTAACAACCGAATCAGCACACTTTCTAATCAGAGCTTCAGCAACATGACACAGCTACTGACCTTGTAAGTTTAAACTTGTAATACTGAGTGTTAAAAATGTTCAAGTCATGCTGAATAAAATGCAGAACAAATAATAGGAGAAAAGTATTAAAATCCTATTTGATTTGAAATCCTGGAAAATGCCTATTTGACTAACTTCTTTGGACACGGCATTTGATTATTTTCTATTTCTCATATTTTTATTACCATAAAAAATTATTATGTATATTTTCAGAATTCTCAGTTATAACCGTCTCCGATGTATACCTTCTCGGACCTTTGATGGATTGAAGTCTCTTCGTTTACTGTAAGAATCTTTCATTTAATAAAATGTCATTTTATATAAGCAGCCCATTTTACTAATAATTTGTAACTTGTTTTATTAATTTCTTTCCTGATTGGTTGGAGGTTGAAAAGGCAGACAATTAATCTCCCTGTGGAAGGGGATGGGGGTGAGCATGAATGTCTTAGCATGCCATAGAATAAGAAACTCTAATTTGGTCAATTAAGATTCATTTTTGTTGGATTATGTATCATACATAAAATATGTTATTTTTAATGTCTTTTTGGCATTTCTCACCTTTAGGTCCTTACATGGAAATGACATTTCTGTTGTACCTGAAGGAGCTTTCAATGATCTTTCCTCCTTATCACATCTGTGAGTAGTTCTTCCATAAAAGAATATTAAGTCTGTTTAAATATACTAAAGTCTCTCTTTTATTTATATTTGGAAAAAAAACATAATTTGTCTGCCCAAAGTCTTAGCATATTAGGCTTTTTCAAAAAATGTAAAGTACTCAAATGACTTGAAATGATATATCTGGCTGTTTTTGTATAAAATACATTTTCCAGTCTGCCAATCACAAGGGAACACAGGATTGATAAATTAGCTATTCAAGAAAAATGGAAAAAGACTAAATAGATTTTTACAGCACTACAAATTAAAATACAGGAGAATATCTTGTTTAGATTATCTCATATTAAGTAAGAGGAACCTTGTTTTTTTTCCCTTCCATAGACATGGAAATATTGCCCCAAATGTGAAGAAAAACATTATTCAAAATTCTCGTATTCTTTTTTTTTTTTATTCTGATATAGCATAAATCCTCTGAATACCAGAATCAACTTCCCTGTGATCAGTTTCCAAATAGGAGATTGAATATTCCATGGGATCCCACAGACTGGGCAGGACCACAGTCAGAACCTTAGTTAGGGTTTTTTTGTTTATTTGGGTGTCAGTATTATTGCTTTGGCAGCTACGGAAGATGAATAGGCAAGAAGAGAGACTTTGCTCAGGAGAGATCGACCATGACAGTGAAGGAGATTCAGATTAGGCCATCAAAAGTTGAAGGAAATATTATGCTTGGACTGAAGGAGAGAAGATATTAAGGAGAACAGGATATAATCTTCGAGTATTGAAAGGGCCTTCAGGTTGGAAATGAGATTAGACTTTTTTGGCTTCATCTAAGGTTAGGGATAGGTAGTAGAAATTGCAAAAAGGAAAAATTTAAGCTTGATAGAAGGAAAAACTGCTCAAGAGTTAGCATACAACAAAAGAAGAACGAGCTGCCTCAGGAAGTACTAAGCTCCATCTCTTAGGTATTTTGTAAATGGAATTTTTGTTCTAGTATGAATTGAACTAGATGGTCTCTGGCATATCTTTTAAATCTTCAATTCTGTCATTCAGTGACAAACATAGTTCAGCCTTGTCACCATTTTGAGAGCTCAACAATTTGTAGTAAAAGATTTTATCTTTAAAATTTAATTTTAATTCTTAGGATTAAAACTGACTTATATGTGATATGTGTTATTATGGTACTCTAGAAAATAGAGATTCCATTAGATCTCTCTAGATCTCTCTCTATGAGAATTAGAAGTCTATAGGACTATAAAACAGCGACGTATATTTTTCCTGAAATAGTTGAAAGTTTTAATGAAACTTTACTTAGTTGAGTCACTAAAAACTGAAAGACTGGAAAAAAAAACAAACTATTTTTTAGAATACTGAAAGTTATTTATGCCCATGTTGTAAGAAGTAAATGGTTTCAGAGTTCTTATCTTTCTTGGTTCTCCTATTAAACCATTGACCTAGATTATAGCCATAAAGACACTGAGGAATTAGTATTTGCTTAAGATGTTTTTACACTTATTTATATCCAGCCTTTTGAGAAAGAATTATTATGACTAAAGTTAGGAGGGACAATAGAGATTCTCTAAGCTGATTTTCCTCATTCTGTAGAGGTAAATCATGTTCCAGAGAGTGAAATGATTGGGCCCTATTCATCCAGATAACTAATGGATAATCCGGAATTGTGACTAATATTTCCTGTCTCCCCATCCTGTTTTTCACCACAGCGACCAGCCTCTTTTTTGTATTGATTTTATGTCGGCCGCATTAGCTGCAGTGTTCCAAGTGCATATCGGTATTGTCTCTAAATGTCGTATATGTAGAAATCAGTCTTTACCACTTGCATGAGGCAATGTGGCTCAGTAGTGAGAGTCAGCCTCGGAGCTGGAAAACCTGAATGCAAGATCTGCTTTGACCCATACTGGCTGTGAGACTCTGGATGAGTCACTCTATGGAAAAGGGCAGCTCTCTCATGACCCTTAATTTGCAGAAAAGGCAAAATCTGCATTGATACAAAGCATTTCCCCTTATTCTAGTGAAATCACAAGTCTAGTATCTATCCCTAGGAGAGACGGCTAGACTTGGAGTTGAGCTCTGTAAAAATACCCAACTTTGACATGTAATAGTGGGCAAGTTACTTAGGCTTTTAGAGGTTAATAGCTCAGTAATTTCTGTCTTTTCCTTATTGAATTTAATTAGCTTCACCATCTAGGAAATGCCAATAAAAGTGCTGATACTACATGCACAAAGTGCTTTGTAAATATTAGTTGTATATAAAAAAATATGTTATTATTGCCTTTGTGGAAATATAACCCAATCTTGAATATTGAGTGCCATAAACTATGGAGATATTCTTCGAAGTTATCACTTGGATTGACTCAATGTAATGAAAAACCCAAGGTCAATATATTTTGTCTCATTGTTGTTTTTATGTTCTTCCTCAGAGCCATTGGTGCAAACCCTCTGTACTGTGACTGTAACATGCAGTGGTTATCGGACTGGGTCAAATCCGAGTACAAAGAACCTGGCATCGCTCGGTGTGCCGGGCCTGGGGAAATGGCGGACAAGCTGCTGCTCACGACACCGTCCAAAAAATTTACATGCCAAGGTGCGTTTTTATTGATTGCTTGTTATACAGAAACGGATAAAAAGATGACTCCACAAGATATTACCATTCTGTTGTAAATTTTGTGTAAATTTTGTCTTTATGTCTCTGTCTCTTTAAGTCTCTCTGTCTCAACATAAAACCAAACTAAATATGGAAGAATGCCTAGAATTCATAAAAAAAATGTGGCAGGTTGACACATCGTGGCTAGCAATTTCTTCCATGCTTAACTGGGCCCACAGCCTGGCCTTTTCAATAACCATAGCAACTGTCTGCTGGGATCTCATTTTGTAAGGAAAAAAACTAAGTTATTCAAATATGATTCATTTTAATTAAAGAAACAATCCCGTTGTTCTTTGGCAACTACTAAGCTGCCCTCTGAAATTGGGGGAGGGAAAGGGAAGCTACAAAACTATCCTGGTTTCTTTTTAGCATAAAACATTTCCTCCCTGATCAAAAAAAAAAAAAAAAAAAAAAAAAAAAAGTCTTTATCCATCTAACAAATTCTGACTCTTCTACTTTCACCTTCCACCACTTGTGCCCTGTTTGTAGAGATCCCAGGGCCCTGCCATTTTCTGATACCAGGTAAGGTAATCAATGATACTCCCATGTGTTGAAATTGCTCCTTCTGATTTCCCTGATGTGATCCAGACTTTCCATTTTCAGCCTCTTCTTTCCCTTTGGTGTATGTTTTTTTTTTTATGAATTCTAGGCATTCTTCCATATTTAGTTTGGTTTTATGTTGAGACAGAGAGACTTAAAGAGACAGAGACATAAAGACAAAAAGAGACAGAGACAGAGAGATAGAGAGATGGAGAGTCAGTGAGTACTTAAAAAAATTAAAGAACAAAACCAAAGCTGCAGTGCAGACAACTCTTGGACACTAGAAAAGGCCAATCAGTAAGTACTGATGGAACACCTCGTTGTCCATAGGCACTAGGCTGACCACTGGAGGGAACGGCAGGAGGCATCACATGTAGTCCCTGCCCTGCAGGAGCTTTCAAGTGGCCAGTGAGGAGAATAGGAGGAGCCAGGCCTTTTATGGCCTGAGTTGGAGCACCAGCTTCCCTGCCTATTGGCCCTTCAGCTCTCTCTGTCTTTGTCGTTCCTCATCTTTAAAGTGAAGGAGTGGGGGCAGCTAGGGGGTGCAGTGGATAGAGCACCAGCCTTGAAGTCAGGAGGACCTGAGTTCAAATCTGGTCTCAGACACTTAACACTTCCTAGCTGTGTGACCCTGGGCAAGTCACTTAACCCCAGCCTCAGGGAAAAAAATAATAAAATAAAAAAAAGATAATAATAAAGTGAAGGAGTTTTGTGACATGGTCTCACAAGGCTGCTAGCCCTAAAAGTCCATGAATCCATAGAATGTGGAACAGGAAGGAACCTTGGAGATCATCTGATTGAAGCCCTTTGTTTTACAGTCAGTGAAGTTAGAGACACCCTTAGAGTCACACAGGGAGTGAGTAGGGGAGACAGATAGTGCACCCTTCATACTTCTCTATGCTTTGCAAAACTAGATAAAAATGTCCAAAAAAGGTAAATTATGATAAAAATTAAAAATTAATTCAAGGCAATAGCAGTACAAGATTGACTACTAACTGGATTATTTAACATTAGATAATTAGTCATTGAACTCAAACTCAAACTCAAACAGAATTTCAGTCCATCAGTAAAAACCCTACAAAATGTATTTATTGGTGTTCAAAATGTGAGGAACACAAAGACAAAGGAAAAACAGCTCCTGCTCCCAAGGAGCTCATATTCTAATGAATGAAATAAAATCTTAGGGCAACTTCAAGCTTTACTAATTTTGAGACACCCTTTATATAGGGATACAGAATATGTACAAAAATGAATACAAGATATTTTGAAAGAGGAGATTAGAAAAGCCTTCTTGTAACAATGTGACCAGTGCTTAATACAGTGCCTGGCACACAGCAGGTGCTTCACAAATGTTTCTTTGATTGGCCGGACTTCTGAGTTTGGGGAAAACCAGGAATTCTCAGAAGCCAGGGGTAACGGGAGAGCCGTTCAGAACAAAGGCAAGGAGACAGGAACTACAGGATGCAGGGTGAGGAACAGCAATTAGGTCGGAACCTCTGAAATATTGAATGCACTGAAAGAAATAATGTGTGAGGAGCTTTGAAAGCAAAGAAGATCCAAGTTAGAAAAAGCGTTAAGTTCCAGATGGAGTTTATATTTGATTACAGAGATAATAGGGAGACAGTAAGGTTTATTGAGATCACGTGGTTTTGTCGATGCTTTGGCAAACATGGCTACGTGGAGGACGGATGGCTTGGAAAGAGATGGATCTCAGAGAGATCCAATAGAAAGATATTGTAGTCACTCAGGTCAAAGGGCTCATAGTAGCTGTAAATGGAGCAGAGACTCATGGAAGAGGAAGAGATGTGGCAGGCCTCTGCTGAACGATTGTCCATACAGACTGAGGGAGAAGCAAGTCTGGGTCTGGTACTGAGGTGGAAAAGGGGGACTAGAAGAGTCAGAGGGAGAAATTTTGAGCCCTTATTCACCCTGAACAACAACTGGATACAATGTCTGGGGGCACAGACTGGGACTTCAGGACAGAACCCAGCGATGGCCCACACTCCAGACTGAGAGAATCAGGGAAAGTCTTGATAGAAAGCAAAAGCAAAGAAGATGTTTGAGTCGACAAGAGAAAAGGGAAAAAGGCAAAACCAGTGGAGGAAAGATTTTAGAAAAAGCGCTAAAATGGAAAGGCAATCGAAATAATCTGAGAGAGACAAATGCGGAAATAACCCAGGCTTGTGCGGACAGCTTCAGTAGGGGAGTAAAGATTGGGAAAGTGTGTTGGGACCAGACTCTGCAGAGCCTTAAATGCCTGAGGAGCAGTGTCCACTTCAAAAGGAGCAAGAAGGGAGACCCAAGACAGATCAGTTTAAATTTGATTCTGGTTATCTTCCACATTCGCAAATCATTGATTTTCATTTGTCTTGTGTTCAGTGGTTTTTCAGTCATGTCTGACTTTCTGTGACCCCATTTGGGATTTTCTTGACAGAGCTCCTGGAGGGGTTTGCTATTTCCTTTTCCAGCTCATTTACAGATGAGGAAACTGAGACAAACAGGTTAAGTACCTGGACCAGAGTCATACAGTTATTACGTGTGTCTGAAGCTAGATTTGAACTCAGGAAGATGAATTTTCCTGTCTCTAAGCCTTGTCTCTGCACTATGGCATCCCCTAATGTCTTCATTCACCTTGAATGATAACAAATAATATATAGTAATCAATCAACAAAGCTGTAGAATGGATCGATTTAAAGCCCTCTTTGATAAAGTGTGGAGCCATGATGAAAGAAATATAACCTAGTTTGATTGGGCTTTTTATTCTATCCAGATCTCTAATCCCCTAGTGCCTTTTTTAGAGTCATAGAAAGTCAGAGCTAAAAGGTTTCTTACAGATCATTTGAGAATCTTAGGGTCCAGAGCTGAAAATAGTCCAGAGGTTACCTCGTGCAAACTCCTCATTTTATAGATGAGGAAACGTCTCCAGCTAATAGCTTCCCCTGCATATGAGACAAGGGAAATTATGATGCCCCTAGGAACTGCTTTATAAGTCATTTTCTTAGTATTTTTCAAAAACTTGCAAGTGAATGCAGGGAAATCTCATAATTTAGACCTGTTCAGATTATTCCAAAAGGAATAGGATCCAAATTATTTTTTATAACATCTGTAAAAAAAAAAATTCAAACAAATGAATAATCTAAATAAGATTGCTTAAAATAGTATTTAAACTACTTAAAAAACCCTTTAAGCATCTTCAAGCATTTTGAAGAATTATTAACTTATAAACTACATAAATCATTCTTATCTATTAGCTGAGACATTCTCTCTTTGTCACTGTCTTTTGATCTCTGTCTCTGTCCTGTTTCTGTCCATCTTTGTATCTCTCTGTCTCTCTCCATCTCTTTTTCTATATCTCTCTTCCTCCTTCCAAGTGCTTTTTAGCTGACCTCAGTATTTGTCTTCAAAGAACTTCCCAAGCACCATATTGAAGTTAGAAAGAACTCAATTTGAATTCTACCTTAGGTCCTCCTTAACTGTATAAACGTCAGTTTCCTCTATAATTGAGTAGAAAATAATAGTAGATATTTATTTCACAGGGTTGTGGTAAGGATCAAATGAGATAATAAATGTAGGACACTTTACAAATCTTAAACTGGTATAAAAAGAAATGTTAGTTTCTATTATCACGTAGTGAACAATGAATAGAGTGAGACACCTGGAGTCAGGAAGACCCAAGTTCAAATTTGGCCTGAGATACTTACAAGATAAGTACAGATTTGTTTGCCTCAGTTTCTTCAGCTGTAAAATAGAGCTAATAAGGACACTTACTTCCCAGGGTTGTTGTGAGGTAATATTTATAAAGTCTTGGCTCAACGCCTGCAAATAGTAGGTGCTACATAAATGCTAGCTGTTATTGCTGTCGTTATTATGCAGGAAAAGGATTTTGTTCTTAACCTGAAGATCATGATCCATTTATTGTGATTTATGTGGGGAAATATGATGCCACCAGAAGGAACCAGAAAGTATTCATAGTGATTATGAAATCTCAGGGGGAAAAAAACAAAATCGATAAAAACCAAAAAACATAACTGGAAGATCTTGGGAGCCATATTTTGTTTTTATTTCTTTAGTTTTAGTTTTTGTTTGTTTTCCTTTCCACTGGTCTTCAGCAGAGACAAGCAGGGACCCAGTGAATACTGGTGTCAAGGAAAAGAATTTGTATTTCTAGACTCCCGGCTGAAGATCAGAGAATGACTAGATCATTGTCAGGGCCGGTGTATACAGAAAGAGATTTTGGAAAAGAACACATGTTTAGAAATGTTGGATGTAATAACCAGGACTTTAAACTTAAAATGAAAGGGAAGGAGAATATTGCCAAGCAGGCGTATTCCAATGTGAGCTTCTTGAGGACAGGAATTGTTTTTGCCCATTTTTTGTAACCCCAGCACAAGCCCAGTATACAGCAGGCACTTAATAAATGCTTCTTAACTTACTATTAATTGATGAACCAAGAAATCCTGAACTAATGGATTTTAACAATACAGGAGAAAGACAGTAGAGAGATCTGGCAGTGCTTAGGATCCAGTATCTAAAAAAGGGGGTAGCATTAAAAACCATGGCCACAGATTCCCATCTTAAAATGGACAAAATGTAGGTCAGAAACAAAAGACTGTAACACAAGGGAATAAATTAAGCAGTCTGGATATCAGTGAGACTTGGTGGGAGGGGATTCATGAGTGTGGAGTACAGTTTGTGAAGAATATAGCTTATTCAAATGGAACTGGGTAGATAAATCAGGCCGTGGAGTAGCACTCTATATTTCAAAGATTTATTTATGCAAAGAAATTCAGGAAAACATAGCAGGGGAAGCAGTGATGAGCAGTTGGATAAGATTCAGAGGAAAAAGAAATAGAAGTGATGTGATGGTAGGAGTCAGCTACAAGTTACTTGAGCAACCAGCTACAAAGCTGGCTTGACCATGCAATGTCCACAGTGATTAGGAGGGTCCATTATTTGGACTTCTGCAGGAGCTCTTTGTTAGAAAAAAAGTGGAAGAGTTGACATGTTTTCAATTTGCATGAATATCAATTTCATTTTTAAAAGCAATGAGAGAAACTGTTGTTCTGGACCTGATAATGACTAATATAAAGGAACTGGTTACTGAATGAGAAATGACAGATTTGGGAGGAAATGAGCATTCTATTTTAAAATCTATGAGGAAGAAGAGTCAAAAGTAGTCTGATGTGCATCCTTGATTTGGGGGAAGACATTTTTAAAAAGTTCATTAGAAGAATAAGTAAGACTTCGTGGCTTAATATTCTATAGGAAAAGTCAGAGCTAAAGACTCTCACTAGCCCTTCAGTGATTAGGAAAAGTTTGGCATCCAAGACCAAGGAGTAATAGTTATGCTGTATTTCACCCTTCTCCATCCCCTGCATTCGATTCTAAATATCACATTTTAGAAAGAAGCTTGAAAAACCTAGAGTCCTTCCAGAAGGGGGATGAGGATGATGAGTTGACTAGAAACTATGCCATCCAGGGATTGTTTTTAAAATTATATTTATTTCATTAAATTGTTATCAATTACATGTAAAAATATTTTAACAATTTAAAAATTTTTTGAGTTTTAAATTGTTTCTCTTTCACTAAGAAGGCAAGTAATCTGATTATTATTATTATTATTACACATGTGAAGTCTTATAAAATATATTTTCACATTACCATATTGCACAAAACAAAAGCAAAACACAGGAACCCTCCCTCCCAAAAAAAAAGAAAAAAAGGATATATATGTTTCACTCTTCATTCAGAGTTCATTGATTTTCTCTTTGGAGATAAATAGCATTTTTCATCATGGCTCCATAGGAATCATTTTGTATCACTGTCTTTATGTGAGTAGCTAAGTTTTCCACAGTTCTTCATCCATACAATGTTGTTATTACTGTGTACAATGTTTTCCTTGTTCTGCTCACTTCTCTTTGCTTCAATTCATACAAGTCTTCCAGGTGTTTTTCTGAAATCATTTTGCTCATCACATCTTATAGCATAATACTATTCCATCGCAATCAGTCATTCCCCTAGTTGATGGGTATCCCCTCCATTTCCCCTTCTTTGCCAGTACAAAAATACTGCAATATATAGTTTTGTACAAATAGGTTCTTTTCCCTTTTATTCGATTCAATTGGGATATAGACTTGGTAGTGGTATGGCTGTGTCAAAGAGCTGACCTGTTTTCTAGGTCAGAAAGAAAATTGGTCCCTGAGGGAGAGTCTAGACTATGCCCTTTGAACTCCTTTCTGCCTCTGAGATTTTGGTCATTCTATAATTTTAGTTGACAGACTTAAAATTCCCACTGATACTATTTTTCATATATACTTACAGTACAAAAAGAAAATATATTTGAAGACAAACTGCTATATTTAGATCAAATTTTAGACTTCTATTCAGCTAGAAGTCTGTTATTCCTTTAATCAACTGATACTTCTTTACATCCTTGCAGAGGAGTATTTCTTTTGTTTATTTTTGTTTTTAGTGGAAAATTGAATTTTAGAGTAGATTAGGAAATTCAATTTTGCACAATATAGTTGTTAGAAATGTTATCAATGATTTTCTGTACAGATCATTGTTGAATTTTACAACAATGCTTCCTTCATCTCCCCAAAAACCAAAAACCAAAAGATTATTGAAATCAGATATTGTACAAAGAGCTGCGACTATGAATCTCAAATCATAAAAAACATTCTTATAAGGAAATTAATAGAAAAAATAGAATGTGCACCATTGTTATACATATAATTCTTTATTGACAGTGAACTAGCAAAACATAAGGATGTAGTGAATAGCAAAATTTGACGTGCAAAAGAAATAATATCTTCCAGAACTCTGTGAGTTTTGAGGCTATGTGCAGAGAATATCCATTATGGAAACAAATCAGAAAAAGAAAGGGCTGCATCAGGACAGAGTGATGGGAACCAAAAGCCTAGATCATGTGTCAACATAAAAGATTCTTCCTTTTCCTCCAGGCCTTCATGACTCCAGGGATGATAGCATTCTAGATACTTTGTTGAGTCATGAAAAAAGGGTAGCTTACAGCAGAATAATAGATTCATAGAATGTTAGTGTGAGAAGGGACTTTAGAGAGAGAACAACGAGAAAGCTCAATCACCTTATTTTAGAAATGAGAGATCGGCCCAGAAATATTCAGGGCCTGCTCCAAAGTCACAGACTCAGTTTGTGACAGTTCTAGTGCTACAGCCCAGTACTCTACCACTCAGTTTTGCACTCTTTGCTGATAATAGCAGGTAGTCT
Organism: Sminthopsis crassicaudata; assembly: GCF_048593235.1. NCBI lineage: Eukaryota > Metazoa > Chordata > Mammalia > Dasyuromorphia > Dasyuridae > Sminthopsis > Sminthopsis crassicaudata. The sequence continues at coordinate 11,899,469 of NC_133622.1, forward strand.
TTCTCCTACTGACTCCACTATTAAACTCTTGCTATATTATTAGAGTCATCTTTTAGCCAAAAAATGATGAATCCATTGTTTGTGATTTAGTCATTGAAAGGCTTCCTGGAATTCCTATTAAAAATTCAAAATCACTTGGCATTAAATTTATGACATCATAGTTTTGACACACAATGACAGGAAGTTTAATTCTCAGCTCTTTGTAAGAGCCTAGAATATTTATGTCTTTCTTTTATTAATTTTATTAATTGTGAATTTTATAGTGAAAATATGAATGTAGTTAAATCAGTTGGCTCAAATTAGAATTAACTCAAAATTCATTAGAGATTCTTTAACCTCCCAAGATATTTAGTCCAATTTAGAAACAAAAAGCTGGCAAATGCTTGGTTTCTTAGCCAAGATTTCTAACAGTTGAGGCTTATTTTCTTTGGTACACAGATCAGACTAGGAGACAATCAGGATTTATGCCAAGAGGTAGTTTAGAAGAAATAGCTCATGAAAATATTTAGACATATGCATTATTAGTAGCCAAGAGCAACATCTCTATAAAGCTTTGTCAATTTTTCATTTGAAAAAAGATATACATATATATGGAGAGCAAAATCCCAGGTAAAATTTAGAACAGATTTTTTTACATATTGGAAAAGTATATCCTTGTAAAAATTTCTACTCTTTCCATTGTGACTTTACAGAATGGAAATTTACTATGTTTTGATTGAAATTTAATTATGATATCAAAGTTCTTGATAGGCAAAAGTGGTCTTGGGAACATGTGTAGTTTAAAACCCTTGCTTTCAAATGGAAATCTCCTTTTAAGTAATTACGGTTCGACATAAAATTCTTCCGGAGTATTTCCTGAGTTGTCTTTGATTCAGCTCTGACTTTATACAAGGGCAGTGATAAAATATTTTATTATTTGATTCATGGTTCTGAGGGATGCTTGAGTGAGGACAGACTTCAGGTTACAGTTAGAAAATTTTGGCTGGAGCTTTTGGTAATAAATCAAAATGAGATCCTATTCTCTGTGGATGGCAATATTGGTATCAGGTGCATAGCTAGTCATTTGAGTCAAATAAGCAAGCCAGCATATAAGCTGTAATGGTTTTTAAGGCCTGACAGGACTTCCATTAAAGATGAAAAGAAATGGCAAAGACAAATTGTTCATCAAAACTTTGTGCCCTTTGCATTATTAAGCCAAACTCATCTCTGCCTGTGGACGATGGAAGAACTTGTGCTGTCAGGCTTTCTTAGTGATACTAAATCAGAGTAGTGGGTATAGATTGGGTGCTTTCATTTCAAGAGCAATGGAAACAATCTGTGTTTTCAAGTAGAGTTTTTTTTTCCTTTCTCTTCTGGGTATGTTACTAGTATATGGAAAACATTATTTTAATGTGTTTTGAAATCCACTGCAGTTTAAGTAGAAAAGAAGGTAAAATACATAAAATATATCATTAAAGAGAAATCTTCAATGGGAAGATGAATTAAGTATCTACATTTTCCAAAGTTGGTCACAAATAGTTGTTTTTTTTTCTTGTAGCCAGCATATTCGAATCAGAACTGGTAAAACTTACAATTATAAAGATCACACTTAACAAGAGGTTTGTTGTACCCAGTTCTGTTCCCCATTGGCACCATTGATAAAGCTCTTCTTGCTGTCTTTCCTGAAGATCAAAATAATTTGATTACTTGAAGGTGCGGAAGGAAATAGCCAATTGTTTCCAAAATCCCTGAAGAAAATGACAAATATCCTAATATTCCTAGAATTTGCTGACTCCCTTTCTTTAGAAAGTTTCTCCATTATATATCTTTAATGGCTTCATCCTATACTTCTGGCCCAAGTTTGGATCCTTCTCCTCCCTCACCTAGTTAAATGATCCTAAGACAACTTCATGTTTTCATTTCTAGCACTATCTTCATGAACGTTACAGCATTGCATTGTGTCGTTACAAATTTTGATTCGCTGCCAGTTCTCCCTTTAATTTTCACTGGGATTACAAAACATTGCATGTAGATTGTTGAATTTTGATTTCTTTGAGATTGTCCCAGAATGAATGGTGGCAGTCTCCCAGCCATACTTTGATGCCTGAAAAACTTCCCTTTGAATAGGGAATAATTGAAAATCTAAATCAATTTTTCTCTCCATAAAAGTAATATATGTTTAATGGTCTCCTTGCCCTGACAAATTTCAGAAAACCTTGAGTGTTACTTTTTGTAAGGTGCAATCCAACAGGTTGTAGGAAGGAATTTAGTTCTACATCCCTGGACACTTCTATGCCGCTAGTCGGCATCGTTTATGCTCGGAACTATGACGGTATCTGATCGTCTTTGAACCTCGGACTTTCGTTCTTGATTAATGAAGACATTCTTGGCAAATGCTTTCGCTCTGGTCCGTCTTGCACTGGTCCAAGAATTTCACCTCTAGAGGCACAATACGAATGCCCCCGGCCGTCCCTCTTAATCGTGGCCCCAGTTCCGAAAACCAACAAAATAGAACCGGGATCCTATTCCCTTGTTCCACAGTCAGGAGTGGGGATAAGCAGGGAGAATATTCACTACTAAATTTATCTTTCTTCTTTAGAACTGATTTCACCAGGCAGTTTGCACTAAGGAGGGATAGCCCTTGTAACCCATATCCAAGTGATGCTTAGTAAATGCTCACTTTGCACAAGACAACGTATTATATTCTGGAGCAAATAAGAATCCCAACAGAGACCCCATTCTCAAGAATTGTTAAATATCTAATGGGAGTTTAGAGAAGAAAGACAAAGTCCATAAATAACCAGCCACCAATAATGACACAAAAAGCATAAAGAGCTTCAGGCAAATTGCCACAAGAAATCTAAATAAAAAGAAAAGGCCTTTTCATCAGTAGTAGTAATGTAGCTACTGAACAGTTACTTGGAAAAGAAAAGGGGAATTTTAATAGAGATCAGGAAGAAGGCCCATTCTGGTACTTACGTCAGGGAAGATATAAGGATAGATAGAATGATGGGAGAAGAAAGAACAACAAAAGGAGAAGAAAGTAATTCACTATGATGGGAAAATCAAGTGTAGTAAGGGGAATACTCAGGAAAGGCATTCATGTATCTCTCTTCCACTCTCCCTAGTTCTACCAGTTGCTTCCAGGAAGTTAAGAAAAAGGAGGAGTTGTATATTACCTGCCAAAAAAGAAATGTTAACCTACTCACTGGTATACATGTAGGTGATTTCTTTGTCATAGAAGTGTCCAGGGATGTAGAACTAAATTCCTTCCTACAACCTGTTGGATTGCACCTTACAAAAAGTAACACTCAAGGTTTTCTGAAATTTGTCAGGGCAAGGAGACCATTAAACATATATTACTTTTATGGAGAGAAAAATTGATTTAGATTTTCAATTATAACTAAATTTCTATCTATAAACCCGGTGTTTCTATCCACATAAACCTTTTGGAAGTACAAATAAAAGCGGCTTGTAATTAATAACGATAGTGAGAATAACTCTCTGGCTATAAAACTTTAAACAGAAATAACAGCAATAATGTGAGAAGACAGCATAGAGTTAAATCATATAAGCTTCCTAAGTATTGCTCAAGATATGTTGAACTATGGAAGCTCTTTCTACTATTTCTGCTTCTTCTCCAATTTTCCCCTTTTTATCTTCCTAACCACTGGAAAAGGCAGCACAGACCTAGGAAGCATGGTACTAAGGAGCCGGAGAGTGGTGGATTGCTTGATTTTTGTGTTCTGAGATACAGCTGGGCTAAGGCTGATTGTCCACACTATAACATTCACTAACATGATGAGCCCTCAAGGATAATAAGATAACCAGCTCGCCTAAAGAGGGACAAACCAGTCAAAGTCAGAAAAAATGATCTGGTTAAAGCTTCAGTACCAATCAGCATTGGGATCAGTCCACGAATGCCCAATGTAATTTTAGGCCTGTCAAAATAAGGAGAACAGAGCGCAAAACCACCGCAACAAAAAATACATAGAAGTCTTTCTTTGCATTTATCTGGGGCTACTAAGTACAAAGCGGTTTGGTGGGTATTAAGTGAGATACCAAACCCAGATAATCGGCTCTTGTTCTCGTGGGGCTTACAATCACGCAAGGGAAGATATCATCTATGACAACTCTGCAGCACTGTACAGTAATTATAAAGTGGAAGAAAGCAACATGAAAAGAGAAGAATTCTCCAGGGTGGGCTGGATGAGAATGGCGGAGGTTTCTGAGGATGGAAAGAGCATTCCTTAAGGTATAAGAATCATGAAAGACTTTTTTGGGGAAAGGCACATTTGAAATGGATGATCGGATCTCAAAATGGATGGACCGATAGAATGGACAGACAGATGGAAAGAGACAGGGATACGGAACAGGATGGGTTATAGTGCTATAGAACCAGTTAAGGAAACAGTCCAAGCAAAGGAATAGAAGATGTTCAGTCCTGAAACTTTTAAAGAGATGAATGGGATCTAATGCTCAGAGAGGGAAGCAGTCTGAGGTAAGGCTAGGAAGGCAGATTTATATCACACTTAAAGGGACAGCAGATACCAACGTTCTATCTTAAGATTTATGTTAATATAGCTGTCCCTGGTATTTTACTACTGATTCTCAAATTAAATTCTAGTGCCTTTGTAGCTGTTTCATTCATATCCTGACTGACTCCATTTAGGGTTTTCTTAGTAAAATATACTAGAGTGGTTTGCCATTATCCAGCTCATTTTACAGATGCAGAAACGGAGGCAGACCGGATTAAGTGACTTGCCCAGAGTTACAAAGTTAGTAAGTGCCTGAGGCTGGATTTGAACTCATGAAGATGAGTTTTCCTGACTTTGGGTCCAGCGCTTTTCGCTTTTCCCACTGTGCCACCGGGCTTCTCCCTTCTTAGAGGGAACAATAAGAGCAGAATCAGAGGCCCAGTGTTCTGTGACAACTTCATGGACCAGTGTGTGCATGTGTGCGTGTGTGTATACACACACACACACACACACACACACACACACACACACACACACACACACAGAGTTTGGGGCTATAATATCTGCTTCTAAAGGGAGGAGGCTGTGACACTTCTCTGCACCTGGCCCACACTTTCCCTTTTTTTATGTTGTCAGTGACTCCTACCATAAAGTACTTCTGCAGAGTCCAGTCTGGCTTTAGAGGGGACCCCGAAAGTGCTTTAGCTCTTAAGTTCTAGGAGCTGCTACCCATTGAGACTTCAAGCAGGGAGCAGGGAGGGCTGCTTGTCTGCTGCAAGCAGCCTGGCTGACTTTGGAAGGCTCTGCCCTCCAGGATCAAGCAGCCCAGGGGTAAAGTCCCTGACCATGGGAAGGCACAGAGAGGTGGCCCCCCGCTTCAGAGGAGAGGGCATTTTCCCTAGCAAGACATCACACACACACAAATACACACACACACACACACACACATACACACGCACATGCACACACACATACACAGGGATACATTTATATGTCAATATACATTTAAAAGTGACAATAATTAATTGTGTATATGAGTATGTGAAACATGAAATATTATACATATGTGCATATATATGAGAAATCTTACTGGGGTGGGTACTATCTCCATTGAAGCCATATTTTATATGTGTTTATATTTACAAACACATATACATTCTCCTAAAAAAGAAAGAAAACATGTATCTTTGACATATTTAAAAGTGGCTATACAGTTTATTCTTTGAAAAGAAAACCCCTTCCATTCCTTGTTTTACTTCTAAGAATCTGAAGTCTCTGGGAGCCCCATGAAGGAGCCCGACTGTCCCCTGCTGGGGGGAGGCAGGCAGAAAGTGAATCGGGCGAAGGCCGCACAGTTTTGCCCCCACCACCCCCGTGACAGTAATCAAGGGCCCATCCACCCGTGTTTCCTGCGCAGAGATAATTCTGCTTAGCCGCTCTACAATTAGCACGGGGTGCGAGTTGTTTTCCCGTGGAGGTGATGAATTTGCACTGACTCATCTCCTCTGCAGCCCCTTTTCCAGGCCCCCTTGGAACCAATGGCATATATTTCCAAGACAGCTGGCCAGGGTTAAGGGTGCAGTCTGTGGTCATGGAACTCAGCCACGAAAGCAAACTGGCTCTTAAGGGGATTGAACCGGTGACCTCGGCCCCATTAGCACCAGGCATCAACCAACTAAACTAACAATGCCGAGCCTTACTTTGACATCAAAACTCCCTGCAGTTGTTCCCATAAGGAAGCTACCCAACAGAAGAGTTATTTCCTTTGTTATTGTCCTCCCACAATCCTTTGCTCCTAGGTCCCCGCTTTACAAGTAATGAAAAAAGCAGGAAAGAAAAAATTTTAAGTGTTTCTTCAGCCTCCTTTCGGAGGAAAAACATTAACTAGAAGCCAGGAAGATGGAGTTTTTGTCCTTATTTTATCACTAGCTAATTATAGGAACCTGGGTAATCACTTTAATTCTCTATTCCTTCATTTCTCTATCTCACAGGATTTTAAAAAATACAGTGCAGCAAAATGGCGCACTGGATGCCCTGACTGGGGTTAGAGACCCGCATCGGAATTCCAGTCCTACTGCTTACTACTTATATGACTTTGGGCAAATAATTACACTTCTCTGTGCCTTGCTGTAAAGTGATTCAAGATTTCTGAAGTCTCTTTAAGATCTAAATCTATCCAAGTATAATAAAATGCACTCATTGATTTAAGAACCCTTAAAAAAAAAAGTCCTATGAAAATGAAAAGTATTTTTACTTGTTTGTGCCTATTTACATATTTATGATAGAATAATCCCCAGAGGGTAAAGATTTCCATGATACTATGTCAGGAATCACCTTATTGGTGAATTTTAATGATAGCATAAAGAAAAACTTAAACTGTATCTTGAGATTTTACTAATATAAATAATGAAGATAATTCACTGGTCCTTTAAAGAATGGTGAAAATTCTTAGCAATAAATGAAGGAGCTCTAGGTAATACAGATTCTGAAACTATTTTTAGGTCCTGTGGATGTTAACATCCTCGCGAAATGTAGTCCATGCTTATCTAACCCGTGTAAAAATGATGGCACCTGTAACAATGATCCTGTCGACTTCTACCGATGCACTTGTCCATATGGTTTCAAGGTAAGTGGAGGGGAAGGCTAGGAAAAAGACAGCCTAAGAAAAGTGTGTGTGTGTGTGTGTGTGTGTGTGTGTGTGTGTGAGAGAGAGAGAGAGAGAGAGAGAGAGAGAGAGAGAGAGAGAGAGAGAGAGAGAGAGACAGACACAAAGACAAAAATGGTGGGAGGAAGGGAAGGGAAGAAGAAAGGAAGGAGAACAGTTTTCTCTTTGCATTTATGTACTAAAAGCTCTACTTCATTGATACTCAACTCGTGCTTTCTTGGATCATTTGGTTTCCAGGGCCAGGATTGTGATGTTCCGATCCACTCCTGCATCAGTAACCCATGCAAACATGGTGGAACTTGCCATTTAAAAGAAGGAGAAAAAGATGGATTCTGGTAGGTTGATAGCACATGAAAAAACTCTTCTGACCCTGAAACTCTGGAAGAAGAAATCCAAAAGGAATGAATCCCAAAAGATGGCTTTGCCTGTCACATCCCAGATAGTAAAAGGGAGAGAACTGGAGAATCTTTTGAAAAAGTTCCAGTCATTTTGGTCCCTCCTCGTGGCATTGAAACGTTAAAGCTCTGGTGTCCTCAGAAATCTCAGTGTGCTTTTTAAAACGAGAATTACAAAAAACACATGATGATTAGTCGAGGCAGATCAGGGAGAGACCTGGTATTGGTTCCATTATGCTAATTAATAGCTGGCTAGCCCCCTGCTGAAAGTCTCACATTCAGCTGTTGTTTTGTATATTGCCTTAACAGACAGCATGTAAATGATAAGATGTAAATCCCACTGAAACAGAAAATTAATGATTCATTTCCAAGCCACTATGCCAGTAGATAAACATGCTGTGAGCATTTTTAATCTGGAGTTATTTAATCATACAGTACAATTACTCCAGATGTACTTCATGAATTATGAAATACAGTTCTTTATTAAAGGACTCTAATAATTTCACATAAGAATGCTAATCTACTGCTCAAGCTTGTTAGAAATGCCACTCTTAAAAGAAACATTCTTCATTCCTGCAATTCATTAAGAAATTATCCCTATATTTTCCATCTAGACCGTACCCAAAGATTATCTGGCCACTTAATCAAGCTTAAATTGTAAACATTTTATACCACGTCAAAGTTATATTTTAATGAGGACTTGAAGGTGCACAGACACAGTTTGTCAAAACACCAAAAACCAACTTTTTCTGTCTCCTCCCCCACTTCCAGGTCAAGGGCATCCGAGAGAGGATAATAGGTTTCTACTTAAAATCCAAACCAGCTGTTCATCAGTCATGAGCAACCTCACAATAGAATCACAAATTATGTCACGGCAGCCCCACTAGGTATTTGAAAACATCTGGGACATTAGAATACACTTTGCCTGGGTTTCTGACTTGCAAATCTACTCACACTTTTGACTTTCAAGGACGCGGAACCATTTGCCATCATAAAAAACAAGCATGATTTTCCCTTTTCCAAAGAGGCTTTTTAGTTTCTGGCTTTCAGGGCATTATTTTAAATTGGTACTTGCAACATGTCATTTAAAGTCATTTAAAACTCAATTTCTCCACATTTAAAGGCTATGTAATTGGTGAATCCGTAATTTTCAGAACACGAACTCTGAATGTTCAGAAATATAGTGGGAAATGTTTGTTCTTTCCTCCACTCTGGTCGGCAGGTGTACTTGTGCTGATGGATTTGAAGGAGAAAATTGTGAAGTGAACGTTGATGATTGTGAAGACAATGATTGTGAAAATAACTCCACCTGCGTCGATGGAATTAACAACTACACGTGCCTTTGCCCCCCTGAGTACACAGGTAGGCCGTCCTCTGGCTCACTTACGGGTGACAGCGACAGACCAGGGGTTCTGCTTAAATCTCAGGAGACTAGACTGGGCGTGGGGAATGACACGTACTGGGGCTTGGAGAGGAAGGGATGGGTAGTGTCAGAAATCTCAGAGGCGGCAAAGAAAGAAATGGCTTGTGGATGGTTTGGGGGTGAGCTCAAGACCTCCAGGTGAAACGACTGAGAAAGGGCCCAGAGCCCGAGAGACGGGCCAGCCAGCCTGGAGGAGCTTTTATTCCCACCCATGAAAGGTATCAGTGGACAGAGAAGGTCCCGGTACAAACCAGCCCCTTCATGGAGGTATGATAAAGGGGAGTTGTGTTTCCTCGGTCAGATCCCAGTGACTCTGAAAGAACTCATGTGTGTCTGTATAAGTTTCTTCATCTATGTATTTTCTATCACCATAGCTTCATAAAGCGTTATCTGATGGCCTAATAATACTGGGGAAATGACACCCAAATAGAACAGGAAGTGTTAGCTTGCCCAGACTCCCCATACTGCTCAACATCTTTCTCCTATGAATTTTTATGGACATGCCCATGCTTTTGTCCTGAAAAAAAAAAAAAAAAAAAAAAACAAAACTAGTTTGATATAAAGTCAGCATCAAGTTTATGAGGTGCCCTATCGTGTTAGCTTCAACCATTCCTGTTGACTTACTTGGTAATTAATAGTCATCTCCTTTCCCCAAAATTAACATTACATTTTAATAACCTTATTCCTTAATCCAGTACATGGAGACTGATATTTACAAGCAAAGGTTGCGCATTGCTTTTTAAAGAAAAAAAAAAATGGGAAAAATAGGTTATATCGGATTTATAGGAATGATTCCCCAATTACCTCGGAGTTTTTCAAGAATATTTGCTTGAATAGCCATTAATATATAATTAAATATTTCACTTAGTAAAATGACAACCACAGGAAACCAAGATTCACTTCTTTAATTGTACAGATTGGAATTGTAATATGTGCCTGGGGCTCTGTGTGTGTGTGTGTGTGTCTTTTTGATAAGCTCCTGGACAAACAGAAGTAATGGCTTGGCAGACTTTGTTTTCCAAGTGACTCTCTTTTTTTCCCATTTGCGGGTTAATTTACATAAGATATTACATGAGGAGTTGGATTCTATTCTCTTTAAACCCTTTTTTTTACATTAACATAGTCATTGCTTGTTGTTTTTTCATCTCTTCTGCCTTTCTTTTGAGCCTTCTTCCTGTGTGTACACCTATGTTCTCCAAGCTGTTTTCCTGACACTCCTATCAGCTCCTTCTGCCATCTGCTGTACTCAGAACTGCCTTAAGGATTCTTTATGGCACAGTGGGAACTGTTTACCAATTCCTCTGCTTTATGCTACGAAACATTATCAGTCACCTGGCTTTTACTGACAGCAACTGTTTCCAACCTGTTTCTAAAATATATAGAGCACTGCCAAATCACTTTTTAAACAAATAACCACATATGTTTCTCCAAAAAACTATAAGGGAAACCGGACGCGGAAGCCTGTCCATTTGCCATTCACATTGGCCATTGCTTATTTCAAATAATCCTTTGCGTTCAGCACATATGTATAGAAGAACTCTTCAAACTGGTCTAAAACCAAACCATTTCGATTATTATTAGCACACTTGGAACCATATTTGATAGATTATAAGTATCAGGTTTTTTCTAAGATAGAAGATCCACAAGATGATGACTCTTCAGCAGAATTCATACAAAAATTGGAATTTTTAAAATCATTTGGACTTTGGCCTGGTCTCTCTTGCCCTTGCCTCAGTGGTTAACCACTGCAGAGCACCCAAGCTTCTGAATTTGAGTTCCAGTATATATGGAAGTTTTCTGAATATGAGCTGAAGCATCCATGGCGTTCTTGTCCATATGTGAAATGAGCTCATTTACAAAATATCAAACAGCCATCTGCAAAGACTGAAATCAGTGGCACATAGATGCGCATTTAATTATAGGAAAGTATAAATTGGGCCTGAGGGTTTTCATATCCTGCTTCATCCAAGCCTGCAGTCAGGGAGGACTGTTTTTTAATGTGGCTGTATTGTTTTAAATTTAACTTTGGAATGCTGATTAACGAGCATGAGATCTGGAAACAGAAACACTGTTTTGTTCGGGGAATAAAATAATGTTGCCTTTGTTTAAAAATCACTCAAGTCACAAATTGCTTTTTCTTTGAAGGTTTTGCATTTTTCCCCAATGCCCCTCAAAGCCTTACAGTGAGAGATAAGTGAACTCCATTAAGGAGGAATAAATAAAACAGCATAGAAAACCTTGTAAATTCATATTGCAAAAGCAATTATTTAACTTTTTTAAGAGCACAAGTAAAGACAAAATTCTTAAATCACAGAGAATGTAAAGCAAACTGACAGGGAAACCATTAGGTACATAAAAGAAAATCAAAAGGATGGGCAGTGAAAATGGATGTATTCACAACAAAATGAGAGGAAGATTTTCATTGGGTTTTAGTGATCATTTTCCAAAGCTTCAAGTGACTAAAACAATATAGTGTATAATATTAGATTTGTTATATAGAATGAAGTGTTGTTTTTCTTTCCCTTCCCAGGAAAAATAAAATGAGGTATAAAGAAATAGACAGATAAATAGATATTTAGGTGGATAGATGAATAATTTTACATTTATGTGTAATATTTTTCTCCATCTAAAGTCGTTATCTGTTCTAATAAATATATAGTGCATTGAAAATAATGATTCTCTACAACTCTACAACTTTAAATCCTATCCTGAAAAAAGGACAATTAGTTGCCATGAAGAATATGATCTTGAAACTGTCAAAGTGATATTTGAATCAGGCACTTTGAAATTTAATTCTGGCTGAATAAGATAATTGGAATCAATCTCAAATGAATTCTCAACAACCAAGATGTCCATTGGAGGTAAATCTTCAAAGCATTTCTTAAACAAGATGAGCCAAAAACCAGAAAAAAATTTGGGGTGTGCAGTGCCTTGTTGATGATGTTTTGAAAATTGACACTGTTTCCTAACAGCTGCTGTCACTTTAGGTGTTGAATCTAAATAAAAATACTCTGGCTTTCCATATTTTCTACCAGTCCCAATGCTGGACCTACAATGACAAGATTATGCTTCTTAATTAATGCTAGAATCTCAATGTCATGTACAAAGATGCCGCAAGCATTGTGTGACCTAACAGTGCCCTAGAACTTAGCAGTAAATATAGATAAATATCAAAATAAAAATGAAGAACAAATGCAAATCAGAAATTGGCAAAACCCTAAAACACAATCCATAATTATACAGAGTATACTTGAATTATTTTTATTACATCACATTCACTTAAAAAAATCAAGGTGCTTAAATAGTTGCCATTAATCGTCCATCTTCCAAATCAATCAGTTGTTTCTTTCGCACGATACCATCAGCGGTGCACTCTGAGCCACCCAGATGGATGGGTTTTCCACGGCCAGGGAGGGCACATCCTCTTTTAACTTTGTTTCTGTGTGTTTCTGTGGGGGTTTGTGTGCTGCTGCCATGCTGTAGTTTTTTAATGAAACTTGCTTCACTTTGTTATGTCGACCTTGCATCTCCCTGCGGTAGCTGTGCATTGGCTTGATGTGCTGTGCTGTTGTATTAGAATGTAAAAGTCTCTTGTCTCTTCTGTCTTTGTGCTGCCAGCTGCTAATCTGAATGAGGTGGAAAAAGGTTAGTCGTATTTTCAGCCTATTTTTCTTTCTGGTGTCTTGCTTTCCTTTCCCTGTAAAGATGCATGGATTCTACTGTGTGAGCATCATAAAAGAAATAACGGGAAAACTCCAATCGAGATTTTGGATCAGACACGTATATCCTTGATATATATGTTTGTGGACGTATGTAGATATAATTAGAGACACCTACCCACATTTAAAATTATTGGAAAATACCAACAAGAAACATGTGCTCCAAGATGGCGAATGTCCTGCGATTATCCTAGTTCTATTCATGGAAGGAGGAAAAGCCCTGCCATTCTCAAATGTCTAATACTGTTGTTATAAATTGAGTAACCAGAGGCAGCATGGTGTATGGTGTGATGAATATCTGGCTTCAAGGCCAGGAGCAGCTGGGCTCAAGCCAAGCTCTGGTTTGTCCTGCTTGTGGGACTCTGAACAAGTCTCTACGACCTGGACACGGAAGCCGAGGTCTGCTCGAATTGGTAGGGAAAGTCTTGTAGCCTTAGAATCCCCATCCTAGTTAAATCACAGATCTCTTCCAAGTCTTCTCAGATTGGGATACAACTTTCACAGATAGAACATTGCTTGGTATATTCCAGAAAATAAATGCTATAAAGCTCACCATACAGGCTTTTGCTCATGTTCAAATAGTTTGCTACACAGTATTAAGCAACATTCTCCCCTCCAAAAAATTGTGTAGAAAGTCACTGCAATAAGAAGCATGGCTAAATTGGGGGGAAGAAAGGAGAAGGGGAAGGTTTTCATGTAAAAAAGATACTACATAATTTTGACCAGAGTTCAGATTTTTTAATTTACACAGAAACCCCAATGCATGCTATTCTGTAATTGTTAAATGATTAGACTTTTTTTTCACTAATCATCAAGATGTTTTTAGGTTTTGCTGCTTTTCAGTCATTTTTCAGTTGCATCTGACTCTGTGATTCAGGGGTTATTTAAACAAAGATATTGGAATCGTCTGCCATTTCCTTCTCTAGATCATTTTATAGATGAGGAAACAGAGACAAAAAGAGTTAAGTGACTTGCCCGATAGCTAGTAAATGTCTGAGGGCAGATTTGAACTCAGGAAGGTGAGTTTTCCTGACTTTAGGCCTCTGTGCACTGTGATGCTCCTTAGGCACCCTATTTTTCAGTATTATGAAATAAGAAGAGTTCAGTCTTCAAGAAAAAAAGTTGCAATTCCATTTAGACTTCAGTACATACTTAGCAATCAAATAATCTTAGACATTACAAAGTGGAATGTCTGATAATAGAAAATTAAGGTTATTTTTTTGGTAATGCTTTAGCTATCAAGTCGCATCATTTATTTGTCTGAAGGTAATTTAAAACATCTATACTATGTATACAAATATAGATTTATGTTCTTTTAGGAGTTAAAACAATATATCTAGTTCTTAGTAAATTAATGTACCAGTTGCATCTTGTTTGCCCAAATATTCATTCTTTTATTATTTATAATGCTATTGATGCAATTTATTTTTTCTTAAGATATGGTGAGAGCCAACATAGTATAGTAGGGAGGACAGAGCTCGTGGGATCAGATAAGGTTTGGGTTTGAATGCGACCTGTTATAATTATTTATTAAATGTATTACCATAAGCAATGGGCAGTGAAGGCTTTTTAAATCTTCATTTTTTCATCTATAAATCTGAGGTAATTATATATTTCACTGGTTTTTTTCTGAGGATCAAATTAAATAGGGTATAAAAAGCACATTAAAGGATCTATGATTTTCATCTTCATAAATGTTTCTATCCACTCAAACCTTCTTGTCAGGCATGATTTTCTTCCACGTCCTATAAATTTTTATTAGAAAATTGATTGCACTTCCTCTTGTCCTTTCAGTATTTTACCATTTGCACTGTTCATCTGTTATATTTCCCGCTCACTCCTTGACCAGCTTTGTGGCTCACAAGGGTCACTGAAGATGTCTTTTCCATCACGTCATATACAAATCATCGAGGGCCACAGGTTGCTTGTGCATCCCTGCCATTCCCCTCTTCATCATCCTTTGTACAACTTACTATGGCGATTCTTTCGAGCTCTCTGTGTTTCATAATTCACAGCCATGTAACATCAATAGGAGAATATTGATATTAGAAATCTTGGGGAAGAACTCCGACTCTCTGGAAGTGCCATGGGGTTTCCTAAATGGAATTCATATCTTTCCTCTTCCTCCTAAAAACACAGCAGGGTTTTACTACTTTAAATCATGGAAACAGTTCAATTTTCCAGCCTTTGGAAGATCTTGTTTCTTCCCAAAGTTTGCCTTACTAACTGAAATTTCTCATTAGGAATTTCTTTTCTATAACCCTTTCTTTTCAACAATGTTAAAATCAACTTAAACTTGGGGAAAAAACGAATGCTTTCTAAACAGGTAGGGAATCCTTGTTTTTTGGTGGTTTTTGTTTTTTGTTTGTTTGTTTGTTTTGTTTTACCGAAGCAAAATAGTTCCATAGTAGTATCAGAGTTGCACAATAATAGTTCTGTGATTAGAGAATAAATATCTTAGAAGAAAACTCTCTTATTAGCTGCCCCATGTAGCAAAGTATGGCTCACTTAACAAACTGTAAAGATTCTGAATCACTTTGAGCATTCAGCTTTCAAAAAGAAGGCAACAACAATAATAATAACAGCTTAGATTTGCACATTTTAAAAATGCATCGTCCCATTGGGTTCTTCCCCGCAAAATTGGAGGCGTAACAAGTGCTACTAATAATATTATATCCATTTTACAAATGTGGATGCCCAAGACCACATGCCTAGTAAGTGGCAAAACTCAGGGACTGGAACTCTAAGACCCATGCTCTGCCGTGACGTCTTTCCAACAAATGTGAGGGAAGTAGACATCATCCTTCTTGTCCCTGACGTTTAAGAAATCACAGGGCCGTCCAAATAATGCATAAATTGCAGAAGTGCTCTGTGTTGGAGGGCAACCTAAGCCCCTGGCTTTTCAGCTTTGTGGTGATGGGCGAGTCTACATCCATCTAAGACTGTGAGATCTGACTCTGGGGAACTTCCCACACTGATAAATTCTTGACATGTAGACTCAAAATCATGTCTAAAACGTCCCTCACCTTTGCTGCTTTCAGTGGCCAGTGGAAGTGTGACAGAATTGGAGAAGGACCAGCATAAAGTTATTTTAAGATTAAAGAGCCATTTTGAAAATATTTTCAAAGGCAGTATTAATTTCTGTATTGCCAGCTCGCTGGTATGGTAGAGTGAGCCCTGGGTTTGGAATCAGGAAGACGCCATCCTAGTTCAGATCTGGCCCCAGATACTTACTAGCTGTGTGACCCTAGGCAAGTCACTTAACCCTGCCTCCGTTTTCTCATCTCTAAAAGGAGCTGGAGAAGAAAGCAGCAAATTGCTCCAATATCTCTGCCAAGAAAACCCCAAATAAAATCATACAGAATTGGACACAACTGAACCACAGCCACACGTTTTAATATGATTGATTCTTTCATTATTCTATGTATTTTACTGTCACATTTAAAACCATGATTCTGAGAAAGGAGCCATTCATTTTATCAGACTTCCACAGTCCGTGAAACACCAAAAATTTTAGGAATCCCTGAAATAAAGGGTTTCTCTATGAAATAGCCTGTGTTACAGAAGAATTATTAAACAGACTTTAATTTCTCCCAGAAAACAAAAGCTAAGCTATCATAAAGGTATATTTTATATACAACGTGTAATTGGTTTTTGTTCTTTACGTTTTATAATAAATGAGTTACTTCGAATTTATGACCTAAGGACATAGGTATATAACTAGAAGAAATATCGGAGTCTTTGTAGCCCAGAGTTGACAAACACATTTACCCAAACACACATACACCTCTAGGGCCCTGGGGGCCCCCCAACGCTCCTGAACACTGCCTGAACCACATTAAAATAAAATTAACAAAATAAATAAAAATATAGGGAAACACAGATTCTGTTCATTTAGGATTTCTATATCAATATGGATCCTACAGGAATTCTTATGAGTTTATTTAGTAGCTCTTACTGAGCTACCCAACCCTCTCATTTCACAGACGACCTGAGGTGTTGAAGACATTAAGTTCCTGGTCCGCAGTCCCCCAGTTAATGAGTAGTGAGCCAGTGTTCCAACCAAGACCTTCGGAACCCAAACCCAGCACGCTTTCAGGACCAGAATGTCTGTCTATTTTCTTTAGTGGGCAAGTCAGTGAGTTCCTAATTTCCTTTTCTTCCCTTATTAGAAAAACCAGCAGGTGACCCAGGCAGCCTCTAGGATCTTTTCCAGCTCCAATTTCCCTTGCTGTGATCCCTCCGTGATGGGAGTCCTTCCCCAGCCCTTCACTTATCAGAAAATAGGGTCAGGAATTGGGCCCCACAGAATCCATCCCTGGTTGTCCCGGCTCCGGGGATAACAATCCCTTAACAAACTTAACAAATTGTAAACTGCTATCATAACTTTTCTTAGGCTGACACTGGGAGCTCTGAGAACTGAGTAGGAGAACATGGGCCTTGGGGACCAGCCATACTTCCCATGCTAAAACGAGACGGCAGCATAGCGCTATCATGGAGGAACAAATAAAAGTTATGCTCAAAGAAATGCATTGAGTGGAGACGTAGCTGGAGTGAGGGAGGGAGATCCAGTGGGAAGAGAACTCTCCAGAGAGGCTCCGGGCTCCGGGCCTGCCCCAGACACCAGTCATCTCAACTCCGTGAGTCTAAGTGTCATCTGTAAAGTGCAAGTTTTGCGCTCTGGCCTCTGAATTCTCTGCTAACTGGAAAGCCAAAGAGCGGAATAGATCACAGACAACCTGATGCTCCCTGGTCATTTTTTAAACATAAAGACAAAATGAGGCAAGTCCCCCCATTGAGGCGAACTTCCAAGAGATGGTCGGCAGGATAAACAATCAGAGATGGGTGGTAATGAGGGAAAATCCATAGAAATACTGAATTCGCTTAAATATTTAAAAATATAAGTAGGTAGAGCAATATTAACAGCATACTTTTATTTCCATATATTTATAACTGTTACAGTATTATTTATCAGTCTTTTTTCCCCTATGTTCTTGATAGTATGAGTGATGAGTGAATTTGCTTCTCTGATTATTATGGGGCATAAGTGTCACGAGCTAGAATATAGTCATATTTTACGAGTGTTTATAATTCTTCCATCCCCCATCTTGGAGAGCAAGATTTATTCGCTGTTAAAATTAAGGGGAAATTGAGCATCATCTTATTTAATCCACAAAAGGCCAATACCAAAAATTCACTTATAATGAAGTAGATCAAAGGGCTGTGCTTAAGTTAGGTTTAAAGGGGTTTAATGATAATGAGTTTTGTCCTGCTGGGGAATAAACTATTTCTGGGGAATTTATTACTTCTATCTTGAAGGTGAATTAATTATTCCAGAGTAATAGGATGCATTTCAGAGCACTGGGTACAAATTATAGCAACTTCCATTTATTAAACTGATGTAGGCTGTGGCATAGTAAAAATGGCATTGAACTGGGAATCGGGAGACTGTTTAAATTGTACTTCTGCCAGTTATTTGCTATGTAATCATAAACTTATCGTGTTGCTTTCAAAATATTAATTTCCTCATCTGTAAAATGGGAGCAAAAGCCCATATATTACATATTCTAGGGAAAAAAGAACGTTCTATGTAAAAGTTATAAAATATTGTGAAAATGTTAAGTTTTTACTTAATGGCATAAAATCCCATTCTGGGGGGAAAAAGAACACATCAAAGTCAAGAAATGACTTACTAGCAAGTCAGAGTCACTTCATTCAGAGACACAATTACTAATAATTCACTGTTTGTGGTGAGTTTCTAGCATCATATTTTTGTGGCCTACCTATATTTATAAATTTTAATGACTTTTAGTTCAATCTTGAACAGACCAGGCAAGAGAAATGAATAACTTAAGTCAATAGAAATCATAAAAATGATGTCTTGGGGATTCCTAGATTTCCTTTTATCAAAAAATTTCTTAAACCTCAATTCAACAAACCTTGAACCACCTACTAAGTGCAAGGAATTATTCTGTTTTCTGGGATACAAAAACAAAAAGATCTTTCTTTTCCTTATTTATTTATTTAGATATTTAAAGAGCCTTTATTTTCCTGGCAAGATTGCATCTTGATTGCAAGTCAGTAAATAAGCAGGAGATATGAAAATCCAAGTGAGTTAGTAGATAGTCCATGCAAAGTAATGTAAAGAAGAGAGCACTAATCACCGGGAGAATGAGGAATGGCCTCTTGTAGTAGGTCAGCATTTTTTCCCACCCGCTTCCTCCATTTCTGAGCCCACTCTGCCCCTCCAACTTATGAGAAAATACGTGGACATAAAATTGAAGATATGGTGTCATTCCAATCTCTCACTAACGTCATAGAACGACAGTTGTTCACCCCTTTCCAGGGGACTTTGAGCAGCGGTCTCACTTGTGTGCCCGTCTGATTTCAGTTGCTACCTGGAACATGGCTCTGGTCCCTATGTGATTGAGAAGACTTTTAAAAATTTTGTCATCTAGTAGGTTTGCTTTACTGTGATCAAAAGCACTTATGAGGTATCTCTTACATGAAGTAGTAGAACAAGGACCATCCTTGATCACTAAGCAAATATTTTCCTCTCTGCCCAAACAGCTACTTCCCTCTTTCCATCCCCATATATACATAGAACAACAGCGTATTGTAATTCGCTTTGTTAGGGTGTTTTCTGAGCATAAGCAGACAAAAATAGGAAGAACAATCTGAGTCCCCCAAATCTGCGTTGTGCCCTGGGGATTCTGGAAACCAACCAAACTTGCATGCCTCTCCTGAAATTGTATTTGAAAATGTCCTGTAAAATAAAGTTCGATGGGAACAGTCTGGCTGATAGTTGACGTAAGTAATGTCCCTTTACTTATCAAAATGCATTTTCCTTTCTGGTTGAAAAATAACTAAGCTCTGCCTCGGGCACTTTTTGAACAGGAAAACTAGTGTGAGTGGCCCCACAGATTGTTAGAAGCTCCAGAGATTTATTAGTGGGTCTTCTTTGACCGATGAGCGAAGGATTGAAACACTGGATCAAGGTCACCCCGCAATGTCACAAGGAAGAGAGTCCACAGTTGTAGCTAAGTGGAGAACATTGTGTTTTATTGTTTTCCTACAGTTTCCTCTCAGGTCCCCGAGTTCCTCTAAAACTAGGGCTTGGGGAAAAGATTATTTATTTTGTTTTGTCTTGTATTGCTTCAGTGCTGTAGAAGGGAGGGCATCCTCTGGCAGAAGGAGAGATTGGAGAAATGCACGTCTTTTATTCAACTCTACCCCTCACTGAGAGCTAAAAGATTTATGTATTATGAACAAGAATACCTTGGATCCAGAAAGATACTTTTGGAAAAATAGCTGAGACCCATCCATGTTCTCCTATTCCATCTGGCTTAAATGTGCTCTAAAGATAATGAAAGTTCTCCTAGGGAAAATGAGGAAATTATAAATCCTAGTTGGTTTTACTTATAAAGTAATATTTTAAAATCAGTCATAGACATTTATTAATTCCTTTCCCCTTCCAAAGTAACTTTAGTAACATGTGTAGACTTACTCTTTTCCTAAAACAGCTTTCGCAGAAAGGAAGATTGTCTGAAAAAAGATTTTCAGAACTTTCCCAACTTGGCTCAAATAATTATGTTTTTAAATCTATGATCCTATGACTATATATCTTCAGGGTGTTCATATACCTCTAGAAACCATATAAATTAAGATTATTATTGTGATCACTCTCCTTTTTATAGCAAAATTTAAGCGACATTATAATGTTATCCTATAGACACCCTGAAGACATATAGTCATAGAATTATACATTTAAAAACATAAGAGATCACGGAGACCAAATGATGCAACCCTACATTTTTTTAGATGAGGAAAGGGAAGCTTTAGGGAGACTTCTCATTGTACTTTGCTCTCAGCTTCCAGTTGAAAGTTGAACTTTTCCTTGATGTACTCTTCATTCTACTCACCCTGATTTTAAATGTGATTGTACCAGGGGGGTGTCACTTCATTGTTTTCAATGTAATTTTTTTCTTCAGTTAACAAGTATTTGTTTTCCCCTTGCCCGTTGAATGGAACAAAAAGAGAGAAACATGAGTGTTTTAATCAACCACAGAGGATTCCCAAATTGCTGATGTCCAAAGTGTGTGTTGGGTTGAGTATTTTGGGTCCGTCACTTCTCTGTCGGCAGGTGGGAAGGAGCAGGATTCATCTTTGGCCAACAAACTACCGACACCTTGCTCCGGGTTAAGATGGCCCCCTTGAGTGAGAGATTGCTGCAGGGAGACTCTAATTTTCAGCTTCCCATTGATAAATTATAGCCAGCCTTTTTGTAGTGAGTGATGTTTTGCAGAGCTCTTTGTGTATTGCATCTCATGATAGATATTTGAGAATCAATGAAATCCTAGAATGTTGGAGCTCTAATGTTAGACCTCTGACCCATCAGTCAATGAAGACATCCTCCTGCAGAGTGAGTGAATGAAATTAGTTTGTCCCACCAGCCATCAGGGCACCTGAAGCGAGCAGGTGCTGGGAGCTGGGCAGCCTGGTCAAATATGGTCTGCATCCCAGCCATGTCAATCATCGTGACTGATGGCTTGCCACTAGACCATTACTTTAGAAGGGAGCATGAGAATGACAACTTGGTGCAACTCTGCTCCCCTTAAATCCGATTTATGCCAAATTATCATGTTGAGATGTCGTTGGTCCTCTCTCAAATGAAGGTCAAACGACGTGAATTTTAGAGGTGGGGTGGACACCAGATATCAACCCGACCCCTCATTTTGCAGAGAACAGCTGGACTATTCCCTCTGGGCCATTAGCTTTTCAATGTTGTCGTTGAGCCATTTTAGTTAAATGTGACTATGACCCCATTTGAAGTTTTCTTGGCAAACATATTGGAGTTATTTGTCATTTCCTTCTCCGGCTCGCTTTACAAATGAGGAAACTGAGGCAAACAGGATTGAATGACATGTGCAGGGTCACACAGCTAGGATCTCAAGTCAGATTTGAGCTCATACATTTGAGTTTTCTTGATTCCGAGCCCAGGGCTCTCTAAATCTTATCATCTGGCTTTTCAGGATTGCTGCACATTTCCCTAAGTGTTCTACAATGACCCCCTGATATTACTAGAAAATAAAACTCCTATACAACTAGCTTCTAAACAACTTTAAGGAGTCCCTGTGTTCTACAGTCCCCTCTGCATGACTAGCCCACTTCAGAGGGAATGAAAACTAGAATCTAAGGAGTATTTTCTGGTCGTTAAAAGTAATTTTTCTTTCTTTAACTATAAACTGTGAGTTTGAGGCATAGTAATAGAACAAGTCACTTTTCTTGCCCTAGCTTCTTTATTTATTTAAAAAAAAAAAGTAACAGCACCTATCATCCAGGGTCATTGTGAAGATCACGCAAGAGGCTGCATGTAAAGTACGCTTCAGATAGTTAAGTGTTACGTAAATGTTGGCTATGATTAATCTTGGTCTGGTTCGGGCCAACCTGACCAGAGAGAAGGGCTCTGTATTACTAATAATCACAACTGTAGATGACAATCATCCATTTCTTTATGATTTTTAAAATGCTTTCACTTGCATTTTTCCTCTTACATATATATACACACACACAAACATGCACAAATGTATGCAGGTATATTACAATCCTGTGATATCCCCATTTTACAAATGAGAAAACCCAGAATCTCAAAGAACCCATCATTGGCCCAAGAAAGCTGAATCCAGTTAGTGGGAGAACCCAGTGCTTGATCCCTTAAGTCAGGTTTTCTTTCCACTGAATTTACTGGTCCAACCAAGAAGAATTTTAGAACAAGAGCTTCATGGACCTCTAGCATGGAACACACCACTTAAAATCTTTATTTTGAATATTTTTTTCTAGTATATTTCAGGCATGATATACCCTTAAGTCATGATGGGCTGGGCAGGGATGGGGTAGAGCAAGGGAGTGGCCAGAATAATGTTCTTCCTGCAAAGCCATTCTTTTGACCTACAGAGAAAGTTATGAATAACCAATGAATTAAATCCACTGTATTCAGTCTTCCACAGGGTCAGTCATTTAAGCTGCACTTTGATGAACCTAAGTCTGTGATCACAGTCAGCCTTTACCTTGGCAGGCAGTTTTCCGTAGCCCTCCCCTGGAAGGTGACATTTATTGAGGTCATGTGGGATTCATTACAAAGGAACCAATTGATATGATTTGCTTTTGATAGTCTTTATTCCTGTTGAGGTCCAGTTAAAAATCAGCATTTTTGGAACCGTTTACTTTCTGGACTCAAAATTCAGCTTCCCAGGGACCGTAGGACTAGTTTAGTGGTTGATATAAGGAGACAGGCTACTTTGTTTGGCCTTAGGAGGCCTTGGAACCAAATAGGAGACCAGCTACTTTGGCTTCCCTCTGTGGGTGGCTTGTAGAAATCCCCCTGAGGTATGGTCCCAGGCCAGTGTTTGGAAACATTTCAAATGAAGTATTCTGTGAACAACTATTCTTTGATATTGGTCTCTGAACTTCTCAGTGTTTCTCTATTTTAGCCTTCAACTAATAAATTGCTGTAGGCAGGAATACTGTGAGCTCACAGAAGTTCAAATGTGAGTGCTTAAAAACTAGGAAAGAAAATAATATATCATGGGAAAGTAAGTAGAATGTACTAGAAAATCATTTGATTTGATCCAAAGATGTAGTATCCTCAGAAAAATAAAATTGAAATTTGAGCAATATATAACTCAAATTCATGTATCATGAACTTACTAAATTTTATTAAAAATAAATGTTATTATAAAATTCGCTTTAAACAATAACAAAGCTCATACAATTAACATTTTCAACTACTTAAGATTTTAAAATGGATCACCTTTAACAATTCAGGGAACCATAGTATTTCTTACTCTTACTCTGTATCATATCATATTGTTCATATGCTACAGTCCTTTTCTAGGTCTGTTGACTTTTCAAATTTTTCAGTATTTCTTTATATTCCTAATCTTTGTCATTCCTAATTATATGGTAATATTGAATTACATTGATTATATATATATATATATCAGTATTTTGGCCTTTTTGTTACCTATACGTTTCATTTATATACACACCCATAATATATATTATATATATATATACATATATATATGTATACATATATACAAACCTATACACATATGTATGAGTATATTATATATGTGTATAGGTTTGTATATATGTATACATATATATATGTATATATATTATATATATATATGGGTGAGGGGCAGCTAGGTGGCGCAGTGGATGGAGCACCAGCCTTGAATTCAGGAGGACCCGAGTTCAAATCTGCTCTCAGACACTTAACACTTCCTAGCTGTGTGACCCTGGGCAAGTCACTTAACCCCAGCGGGGGGGGGAGGGGGAATAAATAAATAAATTTATATTTGCTCTCTCTGACTTTTCCCTCAAAAAAAAAAAAAAAAAGGATAAAATTCCTATCAGCAAAGATAGGCAAATCTGAAGCTAAGGAAATAAAATGCCTTGCTAAAAGTGAGACAATCACTTTCAGTGCAGCAGACATTTATTAAGCTGCAATTCAGGAAGTAAAACAGTCTTGGTCAGCCAGTGAGTTATAATATCCTTCAGGTCATTATTTGTTTAAGTTGAACAAGTCATTGGATAAGAGACAGAAGGCAATAGGTATCAACAAAAGGATGCTGGGAGCCAAAAAGGAGAGAGTTTTTTTGTTTGTTTGTTTTGTTTTGTTTTTGTTTTTTAATTTAGACTAGATGTCAGACTTCAGAGAAGGTTGGATTGTGTTATTGGAGATTTTTTTTGAATTTAGGGCTTATAAGTTTAAAAAAAATCCAAAGAATTCCCTTGGGACTTTACCTAACACATGGAAAGATTCGTTTGGAGGATAATTGATAAAATAATTAGCATGATGACAGAATAAAGAACAGCACTTTCATATTCTCATGTATGGCATCAGAGAAAGGCATCCCTGAGTGTTATACCTCTGTTCAGTCAGTTCCTCTTTGTAAATTCAAATTAAGACCACTTTGATTCCATAATTAAATTTCATTAAAGTTTCCTGGGAGGCCCTATGATGTACATAGCAGCCTTTAAGTCCTAAAATAGTTAATATGATGTCTTTTTCTTCTAAAGGATCTTATAATTAGTGAAAGATAAAACAAATAAATATTAGTTTAAACAAAAGCTAAGATGTTTAAAAAAAATAGCAGAGGTGGAAAAAAAAAGTCTGTGGGGTTCAGAAGAAAGAGAAAAACATGAATAGTCTTTCAGAGGGACCGGGGAACAATTGGGGAAGGGGTATGGGATGTGAAAAGAAGGGTGACTGGAAGCAGGATTGCAGAGGCAGAAGCTTGGGTCATGGCCCACAGAGAACATCCAAACAGGAAGGGGAGTTTAGAGCAAGATCAGCCAGTGGCAGACGGACGGCGGGCGGGCTTGAGTGGCCACTGCACGTAGGGAATCCTTGGAACATGAAAGATGGATGGCGGCCATTGGGGTGAATCTTAATGGCCACACTGAAGGTTGTAGATTCCATTCAGTGGGACGCCATGGAGGGGAGTGTTCAGGGGAGTTTAGCGTCATTTTTCCCCTCCAAAAAGGACCTGCTCCTCCTGCTTCCTGCCTCAGATGAGACATTTACCTGGTTGGCTCAGTTTCTGTAAGAAAAAGGGACTGAACCTGAACTCTAAAACTCCTTTCATGGGCGTGCACATGCACAGATTCCCACTCGGACCCCTGGTGCCTACGGCTTTCTGAGTGGGCAACTCGATAGAGTTCTGGACTTGAGTCAGGAAGAATTGAGTTCAGATGTGGGGA
Source organism: Sminthopsis crassicaudata (assembly GCF_048593235.1). Lineage (NCBI taxonomy): Eukaryota > Metazoa > Chordata > Mammalia > Dasyuromorphia > Dasyuridae > Sminthopsis > Sminthopsis crassicaudata. The sequence continues at coordinate 11,924,899 of NC_133622.1, forward strand.
CCTCGATAGAGTTCTGGACTTGAGTCAGGAAGAATTGAGTTCAGATGCTATTGGGCACTTACTGTGTGGTCCTGAGCCCATCCCCAGGTAAAAGGGCTAGACTTGAGAGCTTTTCAGAACTCCTCCAGGTCTCAATCTGGGACTAGTCCAGAGCTCTTGCACCTTGGAAGGCCCGTAGATGATGTCTCAGCAAAATGAGAAATTACCACAATATGGAGAAGTGCAAAGGGTTTAGGGAACATAATGTTCAGTCTGTGGGCTTTTTCCTCTGGAAGTCTGCAGGATATCCAAAGTGGCCTGTGGGAAAGAGCCTCTCTTCCTACTCCCACCCCCAAATGTTACAAGCAGGTGGGTGGTGCAGTGGCTAGAACAGTCAGGGTGACTCATCTCCTTGAGTTCTAATCTGGCCTCGGACACCAGCGGGATGATTGTGGGTCACTTAACTCCATTTGCCTCATCTGTAAAAGAGTTAGAGAAGGAAATGGCAAATCCCTGCAGGATTTCTGTCAGGAAAATCCCAAATAAGGGCACAAAGTTGGACTGAAATGACTGAACAAGAGCAGCACAAATCTACTTACATACAGATACGTGTATATGAAACTTAAATTTGCATGCGCAGGTTGTTTTCCACACAAAAGATTCTAAGCTCCCTGAGAACATGAGATGTCTAGTTTAACATGTATCTCAGCACCGAGCACGATGCCCGGGACATAATTAATGTTTAATATAAAAGTTTGTTGCATTGACGACTGTTATTCCTAAAATAAGTTTTAGGATTAAGTAAACTTAGAAAATTGAACTCCAAGAAATATGCTAAAGGTAACAAGCATATATTAAAGAATCCCTCCACCATGATGAGATCACAGGCTTGTACAACTATTTCTGGTGGAGACCAAAGAACTAATTAAGGAACTTCGGACCAGTTTGGTTTTTCCTCAGCTGTTAAACTGATATACATACACACACACACACACACACACACACACACACACACACACACTCACACACACACTCACACATATTTTTATGCATGTCTAACTATATGAATGCCTATAAATAAATTTGCATAAGATAGTAATATAGTCTACAATTAATATTAGGTGAGAGCTAATGTAACGTCTGTTTCTGTTCCTGTGTTCTGGATCTCCTGGAGGACCAGAGACTTTTAGGCTGAGGGAGATTTTCCAGACTCTTCCCTTAAAGAGTTTCCTGTCTTGTTTCTCCCCTCAGTCTTCCTGGCCTTCGTTCTATTTTATAGAAATAGGAAAAATAAATAAGCAAACCATACAGTTGTATTTCCTTGCCTTTATATGAAATCAACTTCATAAAATCACAGACTTAAAACTAGTCAAGACGTGAAGAATTCATATTGTTAGGATTCCTACAAGGTGCTAAGTCACTGGAATGGATAGAGACGATAATTATCTAATTAGGAAGGTTCAGTTCCTGTCATCAATCATAGATCTTCCTGCCCATTTCACTCTCGAAGAAGGAGCGAAGCATCTCTTTTTTCCCCATTAGCCCTTTGACTTCCTCAGCTGCCTCTAGCCTGATAGTCACACACAATGCTATTTGTTAGTAAAGAAAATTATTCCCCACCAACATGCAGCTTCTAAAAATTTCCTCAGCGAAAGCTTTACCAAAAGAGACCATGAGAACTGGTTTCTAAAGTATCCTTTCGCAATGCTTTTTTCCCCTCAAACAAGTTAAAATAGAAATAAGGAAGAATTGGTCAATGGGAACCCAGGCTTTATGAGGGGAGAGCATATTCAGGATGAAGCAATCCCCCAGGGGGAACTCTAGGGCAAGACTGGGTTTGCTGTGACTGTTTCTGATCCTCAGTATTCTGATGGCTTCCAAACCATAAGTGAGCAAGCAGACAGAGGATCAGGAGCCTTGGCTTTCAGATCCAGGACTTCTTGGTCCCCTCCTGCCCTTTGGAAGCTCACTGAGTCACAGCTTAGTCCATTAGTCTCCAGTACTTTTTCATAAATGCTCCAGAGACAGAAGTAAGAGCAAGGAATGATGGCTTTATCTAACCCTAGATGAGATGAATGGACCACCGGTGCTTTCCTTACTAGAGGTTATTTGCTCCTCACTGGGACACAGCAGGATGGGAAAGAAAGCAAAGTGGGGTCACTGGAGTCTTTTTTATATATACATGCTCAACCTGCCTCGGCAACCAGTGGAAAAGCCTTTCCTCATCAGGTGGACAGTGGACAGAAAACATTCACAGAAGCCTGGAACATGCTCCCAAGTTGTCCATTGTGAAAGAGTGCGTCAGGTTGAGCTCTCCAACAAAAGTGAGAGATACCTCTGGGCTGTCCCCTTCACGGTGATTTTCTCTTTTTTATTAAAGCTTTTTATTGTCAAAACATACACAAGGATAATTTTTCAACATTAACCGTTGTCAAAGTGATTCTCAATGGACAACATGTTGCTGTCTTAAGCGAGACTTGTTTTTTTAAAGAGTCCGGGTGAAGAGCCCTTTTTTGAAATGCTTCTTTTGGAGATAAAGCCAAGGTTATTCTAGAAAGAATAACTATATTAAATATGGATTCTACCTTGGTATATTTCAAGCAAGATGACATGGCCCAAAATATATTCCAAGTCATGTATTAGTTGGCTATGTATGGTTTTTTTTTTTTAATTGCTAAAGAAGTTTCCAAAAGTAAGTTCAATTCAATAAGTATTTGTAAAGTATCTACTTTCTACAAAGAAATGTTCCAGGGACTTTGGGGAAAATTCATAAATCAATAAGACGTGTTTTCTGAATTGAATAGGGAAAGAGTAAGACACACTTGACCATTATTAAATAAAGAAGGTGAAAGCATAAAAAATATGCAAAATGGGGTCATGGAAAAGATGCCTTTTGAGTCAGATAGTGAAGAATAGTTGGGGTGAGAGAGGGAGAATATCCTAGGTAGTATATAGAGGCCAGAAAGCATCTTATTGATGGAGTGATGGCTGGTCCCATTTCACTACAGCAAGAAATGCACAGTGAGAAGTGAGGTGATGGAAAGGCTGACGAGGCAGGGGATAGATAGGAACTGGATCTGTGGGTTCATTGATTGGAAATCCCCAGAGAAGGGAGCTGCTTCTCTCTCTGCATCTCACGTAGTCTTCAAGAGTTAATATCTCCACCAGTGAGGTATTAAGGGCTTGCCCAAGTGACACATAAGCTGCGTTCAGTGGGACTTGAGCTTCGGGCATCCCAGCTTTGAGGCTAGGTCTTGATCCGCTCTGCCATGCTGAATTCTCAACAACACGGCCTGAGCTCTGAATGCCATTCTGAATTGTTCAGCCTAGATCTGGTAAGCAATAGAGAACCTCTGGAACTACATCGCCTCTAACACATGTTTATTTTTAAGTACACATTTCTTCTTATAAAGAAATTCCACTTAAAGCACCAAATGTAGTTAATGGATAATGTAATTAATGATATTCAATCCCCAGCTTGCAGTAAATGAAAGTCCATGTTGCTCTTTGGAAAATGACCAGTGGTTTATTTGATCAAGCCATTTGGGATTCATTTATTACTTAAAAACAACTAGAAATAAATTTAAACATATAATAATAACTAGTATTTATATATCACTTTTTGGTTTGCAAAAAAAGTAACACATCAATTGATTAGCTGAAAAAAACCTTTCGTTGCCACATGGTAAACGGACCAAGAAAAAGGCCCAGAATACTTGGGCACGCTCTGAAGTCCATATAGAGTCAAGACGTGAGGCGGAACAAGGAAACAGGACTTGCTATTAAGATAGTTTGCACCTTTCTGGTTGACTTGATAGATTACAGAAGGAAGTGGTAAGTGCCATATTCCATGGAAATCACAGAATCATGCTAAGTAGTCTTAGATCAGGAAAATGAACTCATGTCGCTCCTTCTACTTTAAGGATCTTCCTAAGAGAAGCCTAAATGTGGCAGTAAATATAAATAGTCCAGATGGACATGCACATCCGAGCTGCTGAATGACAGCCAATGTTTGCCTTTATGAAACCATGGCTTTGTTCATAAGCTTCTTGCAGCCCCTTTGATGATGAATGACTTGGCTCATTTGACCCTCCTTTGCACATGCTGGTCCTGGTACTTTGGATGAGTCAGAAACATCATTGTTTAGAATGGTTGATATTATTCTAAAGGTAGGATATTCTCAGAGTGTTCTTACCCAGTAATTTCTCTCATCACCTGAAAAGACCTATGAACATGTGATGTAATTCTGAGTCACTCTTTTCTAGTGGAAAAAAAAAAAAGTTAAAAAGACAGAAAACAACAGATGTAATTCCATCTGAGTTAGTTATAGAAAGGTCACCTTTTGGCCAACTGGAATTATTTGGCTGCCAGAGGGAAACTGTTGAAATTTCATTTTCTTTTCCTAGCAAACTCCCCACTAAATTAATGTTGTTTGCTGTTTGCAGGTGAATTGTGTGAAGAAAAACTCGATTTTTGCGCCCAGGACCTTAACCCCTGCCAGCATGACTCCAAGTGCATCATGACACCAAAGGGATATAAGTACGTGGAAACATTTTCATATTATTTCACTTCTGGATGATCTTGTAGCCTCTAGGGTTTTCCTTCCATAAAGGAGTCCTCAAGTGGGATGAAGAAGGCCTTTGCTCACTGGTCTCAATGGCATTTTTAGCAGTAGAAATGACGCTGGAACATCCAACCTCTTTTTAGCACTGGAGAAGAAAAGAATGAGTTTCATTTCAATCTCTGTTGAAGGCCTTTGGGGCATTGTATACTGTAAGGGAGGAGAAGTACCAGTTATAGAATCTACTTAGAAAGAACACCTTAGAGACCATTTAGTCCAGTTTTCCTTTTTATTTTAAGCTTGAAGACGCCAAGATCCAGGAAACTTAAGTCTTTTGTCTAAGACATGGCCTACTAATTGGTCTTTCTTCTTCCATTCTGACCCTGTTCTAAAACAGCCTTCAAAATGCCATGTGAACAGTCTCTCTGATGCACTGTTCCAATCAGGTCACTGCTACACTCAAAAGCTTTCCATGTATGGTCCATGATTCCTACCAGGACCCCGACATTGAAGACCTTCTCAAATCAAACCCCAAGTCCAGTTAAATGGAATTACCCTCTGTCCCATCCTTGTCCTTCTGTTTATATCCCCATCCCTCAATGAATCCCCCTCCTCCGAGCTCCATTTCTTAATTTTTTTCCATTTGTTTGAGCATCACCTCCTTCATGTAGTCTTCCTTTTATTATCCTCCTCCATTAGGTGAAAGTAATTTCTGCCGTGTTATATTCTCGCAGAACTCATGCTATAACACTCCCCCTCTTTTATTGGGCTTATTTCTACATATATCCCAGGGGACTTTAAATTGCCTGAGAACTGGTTTTCTTTGTATTCCTTGCTCCCAGCACAGTCCCTTGAACATAAGACACTTTGATGCTTGTGAAATTAAATTTAACTGAATTACTGGCAGATCTAGAACTCGTTTTTCTGAACTGAAATTAACTTTTTTTTTTTTCCACGAGTTAGTCCTAAATGTCTTTTGAGGAGCTCTTCCTGTATTACGTGATTTGGAGATGCAAAAAGAAAATAACCCAACCTCTCCTCAGATAGCTTATACTTTCCTTATTGAGGCAAGCTAGACCATGAAGGAACTACAGAGAAAAAAATAATGGCTCCTGGGTGTATAGAGGTTTACAAAGCTCTTTCTTGGTAAAACCCTTGGTCAGGAATAAGCATATGGATATTTGCATATTCTAGGTAAGGAAATTGAGCCCCAGAGACATTTTGTGATGTGCTAAGTTGACACTGCTGATAAGAGTCAAAGCTTGGACTCTAACATGTTTCCTGACTCCATGTCCCATGCAATGGTAAAGTTTAAAAAAAAAAATAATAAAGTGAATGTATACTACATTTCCTTACATTTTTATACCACTTCAAGGTTCTAATGCCTTCACATAGTTCCTACATTATGGGACATAGCTTATAAATGTTATAAAATGGTTGGATTAGGGTAATCATGAAAGATTTTATAGGGAAGAAGTATTTGAGTTGGATTTTGAACAAATTGCTACATTTTGAGTGATGGAAATTTGGAAGAGAAAAGCTGTTCTATCTTTTACAAGTATAGGGAATTAAACAATGTTAGAGTTAGAAGGGGCCCGAGACATCTAGAAAAAAGCTTTTATTCACAGGCTTGTGTCTATGACTCAGACCCTAAGTGAAAAACTTTTTTAATATTGTGATCCCTTTATTACAATATAATGGCTTCCCTTTGTCATCCTATATATTTTATACACTTAAAAATATTACCCTGATAAGAGGTCCATCAGCTTCAGTAGACTTCCAAAAGTGTTTATGACACCAAAAAGTCAAGCAACAAATATTTATTAAGCACCTTCTTGAGAGAGAGAGAGACAGAGAGAGACAGACAAAGAGAGAGAGACAGAGACAGAGAGAGAGAAACAGAGAGACAGAAGAGACAGACAGAAGAGAGAGAGAGAGAGAGAGAGAGAGAGAGAGAAAAGAGACAGAGAGAGAGAGAGAGAGAGAGAGAGAGAGAGAGAGAAAAGAGACAGAGAGAGAGAGAGAGAGAGACAGAGAGAGAGAGAGAGAGAAAAGAGACAGAGAGAGAGAGAGAGAGAGAGAGAGAGAGAGAGAGAGAGAGAGAGATGAAGGAAGAGAGGGAGAGAAAAACCTTGAACTAGTTCAACTTTTTAATATCCTTGATGAGGGAACGGAGATCCAGAATGGCTCCCCCAGAGTCCCAGAGCTAGTAAATGGCAGGTAGATCTTCTAATTTCAGACAATTTCCTTTTCCCAGATTATATTAACTTTGGTAAATAAAGTATTGGTTCCATCAGGTTTGTACTGGAAACCCCTTTTATGTACTAGTTAGAAAGCATATGGATTCTTTTCTGGCGCATAACATTTCTGCAGATGTTTTTGTTGTGTTTTTGATGTTGCTATAACATAATTTGGGGTGTGCTTCATTATATATTTTGGTTTATCTTTTGAATTCAGTTCAAATTCCTGCTGAAGGGTAAACACGCTTATTAATGGTTTTATTTCTGAATTTGAAAAAACAACTGCACATGATTCTCATGAGGAGACCATTTCCTCCTAGAACCTTGCTGAGCTCCCTGGCTGTTTATCTCAGGTGATCATTAAATTTTGGCCTCAGACTGTATCACACATATAAAGAATATAATCATTTCTGCAAAGAGTTAGCATGGAGGCAGGTGGTCTTCACACACAGGTTGTTTTCTTGAACAGACATCACTGCAATTAGCATTAGAGCAGGATTACTGCAGTGCTTTTTAAGCTGTAATTACGAGATAGGTTATTAGTAAGACTCACCGAAAATCATTTGAAAATAAAGGAGTTCATCTGCCGAAAGACTAATCTACAATTAAATAACTCCCTTATTACCATCAATTAAGATGCATAAGTTAAAAGGTAGTTATTACTAAGCCATGAATTAGCAGATTTGGAAAACCTGCTATTTCTTTCTGTAATATAGAAATACCGGCTTTCTTTCTGTTGCTAGTTCGGGTTAAAAACTCGTTAATAAGGCAAAGTGTTGGCTTTCACTGCCTCCTTGCATATGTCAGTGACATATGTTCTTTGGGAAGAGTGAAAGGAAATAGAAGTCAAAAGACGCCATAAAACGGATTTGAAATAGCTAAAGATGGTCTTTTGGACTGTGAGTTGATGCGTTCCCAAACCCAGTTTTTGTTTCGGCCGTGTCCACTGATAATGAGCTGACCTTGTCCAAGGCAGCATGTTACGGTGGCCAGAGTTGGATGCTCATCACCGACCATTGGTCTGTGTGTTTTGGACCTCAGTTTCCTCACCTGTAAAAGGAGAACTTGAATGAACTCAATGGGTGCTAAATCTCCTACAAGCTTTGGTGATCCACGACTCTTATTCAGTCACTGCCCCACGAGCTGTTAGCCAGACACTACCCAGCTGTGTGACACTGGGCAAGATAATTCCCTTTTTTCATCCTCATCATGAAGCTGTTTGAAAAGAAATCTAAGCCCAGATCTTGTGTTCTGGGCTCTGAGCTGGACTGGTACTTCATTTTTAACTCCCCCATGCCAGTAGAAGTGATTTTTACCCTTCTTGTTTTATTATCTATCTCATAAATCTTTTATATTGCTCTTTGATATTTGTGTACCAGAGTGCCATCCACAGTACTTTGAAGCGTGCATCTCACTTAGTCAGCTTTTTAGCTTCTTAATCGTGTAGTTTATATTTTTGGTTTTCTTTACTTAACCATCAGTCTTTGCCACAAAAGTGACTTGAGAGCCTAGGATGTATATTTTGACATTTCTGGTGCTGGGAGTCTTTTATTTAAATTTATACAATGTGTTGTAAAATCCATTTTAGTGAGTAAAAGGTTGACAGGAATATTGGACCTCTCAAAATGATTTCAAGTTATAATGGACTTGAGGGAAAAAAATCGGATAGAAGAGAATACAAAATTAGCTCTTAGCTTCTGCACCGTACATATGGTTCTCGTATCTTTTCCTTTGATTTTTTCCCAAATAAATAATTCAAAGTTTGTTTTTTTTTCATCATCTTAATGCTTAGAAGCTTCAGCTCCACTATTGCCATTAACACTGATGGAAGATCTCTGACTTGTACCTGCCTACCTCATTGAGAATGCAGAGAGGCACTTAAGTGACCATCTTCCTTCAATCAAATTGTTCCTTAGCTTTTGTGATGATTACCACAACACACACACACACACACACACACACACACACACACACACACACACACACACACACACACACCTGGCCATAGTGTTATGACTCTTAGCCAAATTTTGCTTTTTGCATGTGGTATTCAGAACTGAAACTCGGTTACATCACACCTGACAATTTTGAACTATAATCCCCACCATTGTTTGCATCCATTGACTTTCAGCTATCTTTAAAAGAAAATTTTATTTTCCAATTACATGTAAAAGCAATCGTTAACATTTTTTAAAATTTGAGTTCCAAATTCCTTCCTTCCTTCCTTTTTTCTCCCTTCCCTCCTCATTTAGAAGGCAAGTAATTTGATGTAGGTTAGACAGATGCTATCGTGCAAAACATATGTCTTCCATATTCATCACGTTGTGAAAGAAAATACAGACAAAAAAATCCCCAAGAAAAACAAAGTTTGGGGCCAGATAGGTGGTGTAGTGGTTAGAGCACCAGCCCTGAAGCCAGGAGGAACTGAGTTCAAATGTGACCTCAGCTATGTGATCCTGAGCAAGTCTTAACTCCAATTGCCCCTCCTTCCCCCCCAAAAAGGAAGTAGAAAAATAAAGTTTTTGTTTGTTTGTTTGAAGCATGCTTCACTATGCCTTTAGTCTCCATCAGTTATTTCTCTAGAGATGAATAGAATTTTTCATCAAAAATCCTTTAATATTGTATTGTAGCACAGCAGTGCTATGTAGGTCACTCAAAATAGACTATCATACCATGTCACTGTTACCGTGCATGGTGTTTTCCTGGTTCTTGTAAGTCTTCCCAGGTTTTTCTGAAAGTATCCTGTTTGTCATTTCTTATAGCACAGAAATATTCCATTATAATCATCTATCGCAGCTCATGTAGCCATTGCACAATTTATGGATATCCCTTCAATTTCCAGTTCTTTTCCACCAAAAAAAGAGCTGCTATAAATATAGGACCTTTTTCCTCTAAAAAAAAATCTCTTTGGGATACAGCACAGCAATTGTCAAAGGACAGTTTTATAACCCTTTGGGTATAGTTAAAAATTGTTCTGCATAATAGTTGGATCAGTTCACAACTCCACCAATAGTGGAGTTGTCCCATTTTTATTGTTGTCCCTCCAACATCTATCATTTTCCTATTTTATCGTATTAGTCAATCAGGTAGGTATGAAGTAATACTGAGAGTTGTTTTACTGTGCATTTTGCTAAGCAACAGTGACTTAGAGCATTTTTTATATGATTATAGAAACTTTGATTTGCCTGAAAACTGCCTGCTCATATCTTTTGATCATTTATTATTTGGGGAATTTATTTTTTTTACATATTGTTCCATCATAATCAACTCCCACCCCTCTCTTTCTACCTTTCTCTGTTCAGTTATACTATTTTTAAGTACCATAATAATGAGAAAGTTTTTGGAGTTAAAAGTGTCATCTTCTCATGTAGGAATATAAACAGCTTAGCCTTATTAAATGCCTTGTCTCTTTCTTTTCTGTTTACCTTGCTGGCTTTTCTTGAGTCTTGAAGGTCAAATTTTCTATTCAGCTCTGATCTTTTTAGTAGGAATGTTTGAAAGTTCTCTATTCCTTCAAATATCCATTTTTCTCCTAAAGGAGTATATACAGTTTTACTTGGTAAGTTATTTTTGGTTAAAATCCTAGCTCCTTGACCTGTGCAATATCACATGCAATATCCCCATCCTTGAAAGTAGAAGCTGCTCAGTTTTGTGTTATTCTGACTCTGGCCCCATATTTGAATTTTTATTTCTGGCTACTTGCAATATTTTCTCTTTTATTTGGAGGCTCTAGAATTTGGCTATACTATGCAAGGGAGTTTTGGATATCTTTTAGGAAGTGATTAATGGATTCTTTCATTTCTATTTTATCCTCTGATTCTAGTATATCAGGCTGGTTTTCTTTAAAATAATTTCTTGGGGGCAGCTAGGTGACGCAGTGGATAGAGCACCAGCCCTGAACTCAGGAGGACCAGAGTTCAAATTTGATGTCAGACACTAAACATTTCCTAGCTGTGTGACCCTGGGCAAGTCACTTAACCCCAGCCTCAGGGAAAAAAAAAATAAATAAAATAAAATAATTTCTTGAAGTATGATGATGAGGGCTCATTTGTTTAAAAATTACTGAACTATCTGAAAGCCATGCTATTTTCTATGTCAATTGTTTGTTCAGTTTATATACTAGAATCAGAAGATATATAAGTTTAGGTGCTTTCTGAAAAGCAGTAAATAAATTTAAGTAATAAAACACAAGGAAAGATAGTAAATAAGCAATAACGCAATCCAACTCTCATTAGAGCACCCATTACTTCCCAGGAATCAGAATGGGCTGGAGATAAAAAAGAAAAAAAAATAAATGTGCCATTTCCTCAAAGAATTTACATTCTGTTGCAGAGAAAGGATGCTTTTTGCAGATATGCCTTTGGAGTGGGATTGAGGAGGCTGCTGTGAGCAATTATTTGAAATATTTTGTTAAATATTTTTAAAATATGAAATTAGTTAATATTTATTTAATTTAATATTAATATTAAATTTAAAATCTAAAAATATTTAAATATTTGATCTTCAGATGTAGCATTTAATTTATTTAAACTCAATAAGGATTTACCCAACTTATTTATCAAAACAGATGTGATTGCACGCCCGGATACATTGGTGAGCATTGCGATATTGATTATGATGACTGCCAAGACAACAAGTGTAAGAACGGGGCCCACTGTACGGATGCCGTCAATGGCTACACTTGCATCTGCCCCGAAGGTTACAGGTAAGAAAAGAATTAGAAACAGGATTTGTAAACTGCATCTCTTTTTCCTTCATTCCAGACTAGGGCAAGAGTAAGAGATTATTTTCTCTGTTTCCTACATAGTGGCTTGTTTTGTGAGTTTTCTCCGCCCATGGTTCTGCCTCGCACCAGCCCTTGTGATAATTTTGAGTGCCAGAACGGAGCCCAGTGTATCATCAAGACAAATGAGCCAATATGTCAGTGTTTGCCTGGCTACCAGGGTGAAAAGTGTGAAAAGCTGGTCAGCGTCAATTTTGTCAACAAGGAATCTTATCTTCAGATACCTTCAGCCAAGGTTCAACCTCAGACAAACATCACTCTGCAGGTGAGAGGCCTGGTCTCCAGACAAAGCTTGACTTGTTTGTTTGGTTCTTTGCTGCTGGTGTCTTTGTTTTCTGTTTGGAAAGGCCTCCCCAATGTGATAGTTATAGGTCTTACTTCTCTGACAAAAACGATAATAAAAGTTGCCAAAGAAGAGCTCTTGCCTTTATGGAACCATAAAGAAATGGGAGAAAGTTAAAACAAAATTCAGGTGGGAAAAGCTCCAGTAATTTTTCTTCCCAAAACATAATGTATTTAAAATTAAATAGATATTATTTAATTACATTAATCAACTTGTTATAATTATAAGATACAGAAGAAAAAAAAAAGGTGAGCCCTTTTTAGTTCTGTTTTTTGAGAAATTGTTGGTCTTAGTCATAGCTGAAGACAGCCACATAATTTCAGAATCTTGACTGCAACTATTACCCAAATCACAAACTAAAAGGTTCTTCCGAGTCGGTCTCTTGTGCCCCCTCTTGACTCTGTTTTTTAAAATTTCTCAACTTTCTAAAGTTTTCAGCACAGATGTCCCATCCTACTTGAAATCCTTTCAGACCCCCTAGTTCAGTGAGTTCCAGGCGGGGGTCAGTCAATGAATGTGTTCAGAAAAAAATTACATCTTTATTTTAATACAATTATTGAGTGTTTTTCTATAAAATACTAAGTATTTTATTTTATGCATTTAAAACATCACTCTCAGAAAGACCCTGCATACTTTACCAGATTGCACAAAGGGTCCATGATGAGAAAAGGACATGAAGGCCAGGCACCTTGTTACTATTCTGTCCCTCTGCAAATCACTTCAGATTTATTTCATGTACAGGATACATGAATCACATATTTTATTACTATCAATAGAATGTGTTTTTTTTTTAAATCACTTATATACAGGAGCTTTTTTATTGTTGTCATTCACACTAATTTGCATATGATCATTTGTACCAGGTTATAACCTCATTGAGGACAGAATCCGTATTTCTTTTCAAGTCTCTATCTCCTCCAGCATCAGCAGAGTGCTTTGCACACAGTGGGTGTTCAGCAAATATTTGCAGTTGTTCCATTTGGGCCCACAACAGTACCCAGCACACTAATAAATATATTGCATTAGGGAAAATAATTGTGAAGAAGTTGCATGTATTCTTTTAACCATAGAATGAACTTAATTAAAACATGCATATTACTCTATTTGAAATGTGAAAGTGAAAAAAGGAGGGAATCGCATAATGATTCCAATTCTCTTAGTGTACAGAAAAGGGAGAGGCAACGTTCACATTCATTCCTTCATTTATTCATTCAACAAATGGTTGAATTAAACAAATTTATGATATACTCTGAGGGTTGCAGAAAATGAGAAACATTCTTTTTTGTTTTGTTTTTTCCTTTCATGGTCACATCATTTTGTAAATAAGATCACTAGGATTGTATCATTTTAAAACCCACAAGAGGACACACAATATTTTCTTATGTTTCATTCTAAATAGAGAGGAAGAAAAAGAAAACCTTACTTTGGGCCCTCTTGTAACGGACGGAATACGGCTTGGCAATGTACAACTGTTCTTTACGTATTCCCTGGGGTACCTAAGTGTGTGGAGGAGTACAGAGTCTTGAATGTGAAAGGAAGAGCAGTGGGCTACCATGAACTCAACAGTGGAGTGCACGGAACCCATTTCTTGGAACAGGCCATGGGTTTTAAAACCGACATTGCCAGCAAAGTGGAAAAAATCCAGAGCTTGACCTGGAAGTGTTACATGAGCAGGAGCTTCAGGGGTGTTTCTGAGACCCAAAGGGAATAAGAGAATCAAAACCCAAATGTATTGTAATTATGGCCACATTCATAACTCCCCCCCCTTGGAGCCAGCAGACTTTCCCTTCAGAGTCCTTCCCGGGGGTGTTGGAACACTGTGAGGGTGACTCCTTTTTCCACCGTGTGATTCAGTGATGACTTTTCCTCAGATCGCCACAGACGAGGACAGCGGGATTCTCCTGTACAAAGGAGACAGAGACCACATCGCCGTGGAGCTGTACCGGGGGCGCGTGCGGGCCAGCTATGACACCGGCTCCTACCCAACCTCCGCCATTTACAGGTGACCGCCATGTTTACTGACACAATTTGCTTCTCTTTAGTCATCTCTAGTGGGTGAGGAAGGAGTACTTGGCTTAAAACGCTTGTTTAACCTCATAACCGAAGGCAACAGTGGGACAATTCAGTGTCTAGCAGTGATGATGTCAGTGGAATATTTGGCCTGTATTCTATTTGCTGTAATTTTAAAGTTAAATATAGAATTGAGTTTCTTTAATGAGAAGTGGATAAGCTCCCACATAACTAACACACAAGTTCTGCTGATTGTTTGGGGCAAGATCCTCAATTTCTCTAAGTTTCCCAATAAAGCATTTTCATTTTATCCAAAGGAAGGAAATCGAAACCAGCTTTAATATTACTGAATGCCTTGTATTTTTCTGGGACCATATTTCAAAGCCTTGAATAGTATCCCTTAATCCCCATGGCAAGTGTTTGTCATTTATTTCCAATGAATAAGATACAAGCAGACACTAAATTGTATGCAAATAACAAAGTCAAAGAGTTCATGAGTTTCTAAAAAAATGAGATGTGGCTTCTAATGTTCCATTATTGTACTGTCAAATTCCATTCTCCAAAGTATTGATTCCTATTTTTATGCGAGTTCCAATAATAGAAGACTTAGAAATAAGATAATTATGGCTAATGACAGCGTATTAAATGCAAAGTTTGATAGTAATTAATGCGGTAATAGTTCAAGGACTCATGAATTTGTTGTGGTAGGTGCACCAGTCAGACTGTAACTCATCCCTAAGTGGAAATTCGTTTGTACGAGTTCTCTAGATGAGGAAAAGTTTATTAACTTCTGATCAGTGTGGGGATAAATCTCACTGATCTCACTGAACCAGATCTTCAGACAACAAACAAGCCATACGTAAATGTGATTTCATATTGTCATTTCCTCAAAATATTTCCAGGCTTGGGTTATAGATAGCAGATGATTATGTGAGGGTGTGAGATTTAATTGTTACCTGTAAACTGCCCGCTACTACTTTGTGTCAAACAGACTAGCAACTTTTATATCAGTTTTACTTTTCTTAAAGAATCTATTTTGGTTAGCTATTTTTAACTCATCAGTCAACAGATATGACTACAGTGTTACCCAGATACGGTATCCATTGCAAACTAGCTACAGTAACAAGATTATGATTCTCCTAGGATTATTCTTTAAGCCGGAGAATAAAGGTGAGCAATAATACATAAGAATAACTCTGGAAGTTACATTTTTAAATATATGAAGCACTGTTGAAATAAATGAAATCAGTCATTCCATACAGTCTTTAAACCAGCCACATTTATTAGAAATATTAGGTATATTAAAAATTATCAGGCATCTTGCTAGGAGAAGTACTAATGAGTATGGATTCTCACTTGCCAAAGATCCTCACTTCAAAGGCTCTGAGGATCATGGTAAAATGTTTCCAGTCATTTTAAGTCACCTATAACTATGTGTTTTACATTAAAGTCTCAAATAAAATGTAGAATTTTTGAAACAGGGAAAGAAAACAAGTCAAAGATTCATTTGTGTTGAAATCAATAACACATAACTTCAAAGACTATGATGCGGAGTTGGCTGTTGTACATTAAAGAGATCTAAACAACTGCCAAATTCAGTCAGCTTTTGTGCTATAGTAGTCCTAGAATATGCTAACATGTTCTAATCAACTGGCATGTAGACAGTTGATCTTGCTTCTATAGCTATTGACTTCAAGGTTTTAGTCCAATTATATTAAGAGTTTCTACTATATATTTGTGACTAAATAGTCAGCTTATTCAGCATGCTGGAATGCTATCTCATTATTGATTAAAATAATGTTCATTCAATTACGAGCTTTCTACCCTAGCATTAGTGGTTGGTTTTCCTGGAGGTATCTGAATAGAGTGATGGAGAATCCCAATCCAGACTGAATAACATGTGATTGATTCTATCGGCTTTGTTTTTGAAATTCAAATTCCTTTTGTAAGAGAGATTTCTGGGATGTAGCAGACAGCTTTCCTAGGTCAATGATAACATAGCTCTATGTTTATATTTGCTGCCCCGGAAAATATAAGCTTTGGCTCGCAACATCGGCCAGCCGTGTCAACTTTCTACACATATATGTTATATTTATTAGGAAGTTTCTGTTTTTATTTTATTCCTTTGCCACAGTACAATATGTCACGCTATAAGCTCTGGGAAAGGAGGTCCCCTGATCTTGTGGCATTTGCTCTGATGCATGGATAGATCCATGATCTTGAAATGGTTTTTCCATTCCATTAATAGATTACAGTCCCTCCATGCCTCAAGTCTCAATGACTGTGGAACAGTTTTAGGGGAAAGAAAGTATGAGGTATGATCCCTCCATTCAGAGGTTGTTTATCTAATAAACCCAAAAGATAACTTTTTTTTTTCAATTTAAAATTTTATTTATTCTTAGAAGATATAAGAATGCGTCAATTCTTCAAGGATTACTGTTTTTAGTGATTCAACAATAATTTCAAACATGATATAGTAGTAGACCTGTGATCTTCTCAATGGTAGGGACTTTTTCTGATAATGAAGACCTCAAACCAGCCGTTTCTTCATCTTCTCTACATTTTCCCATAAATTGTCAAAGACATCTGTGCACAAGCTGTTCTAAATTCCAAGGTCATTCCTCCTGCTCTTTTAGTATAATGGCAGTGCCATTGTCTGATCTGGGTTGTCCATCTGTTGCCCTTCATGATTGATAAATGATTGGTTCATCTTGTTTTCTGATTGTGTGTAGTCTCAGTAACATGGCGGAGTTTTTTTCATCCTACGTATTATATTTGATGACCATGGAACCCCCTCTTATGGTTTTTCTGTTGCCATTTGGTTATTTGTAATCTTTAACTCTTCTAAACTCATGGTCTTTCATGAATCTTAGCAGTAGAGTATCACTAAGAGAATACTCGTCTTAAATACATTGATTTTTATAACAGCAGGCAATTTGAGATCATTAAATGTGCTGCATAATTTCTAAATTATAATTTTAATATTAATTATTATTATTTATTAATTAATTTTAATATTTATTATTAATTATATTATATATTAATTATAATATTAATTATAATTAAAATAATTATAATAATAATTAATTAACATTAATATTAATAATTAATTAATAATAAATATAAATCTTCCCCTTTTTATCCATTTTTGTAACTTTTCCAAGATTCAAATATTAATAGATTAATCCTTCAAATAATTTGTATTGCCATGATCTGGACAAAGTGCAATTTTGTCCACTTTGTTTTTCTACCGTGAATGGTTAGACCAACTGTTCTTTCACACTGTCTTTGGAGTTTTCTATAATGTTAAATGTAATGTTCTGTGGGAAATGTAATGTTTCTTGGAGAGCTTCTGGAGGCCTCCTTAGTTTCAGTTCAGTGTAATAATCACCTCCAATGCAGCCAGGAGTTAAAGTCCAAATCTTTTATTGTTTCCTTTTAAGTCTTGTCTCCTTCCTTGGGCCCAGTTAGCTTTCTTAGAGGCCTGTGTCTCTCCTTGGTTCCTGCCGCTAGTCCTTTGCCTCTGCCAGCTTCAGCCTCTAGCTCCCTCCGAATGTCTCCAGCCAGCACAAAGGTGGAAGTTGGCATGAGTCTGTCTTCTCCTCCGAGAGTGGCCTTGTCCTTTAGTGGGCTCTCTGAAAGGTGTGAATATTATGGAACTCTAATAAGTACTAAGTACAATAGTGAACTAGAGAACTGTTAAGTACCATGCTAAATTAAATAATCATTGTTTCTATCAACTTCAGTGGCTTTGCACCTTGTAAGAATGCTAAGAGTTCTCTAAACCATATATGTTTAGTGCAATTATTTCAGTATTTCACTATGTGCCCTTATAGCAACTCACTATCAGTACTAAGTTGTATCAATAATACATTCAATTTTACTTACAATTTTTGATCATCAACTCAAATACATTTTTAAAATCTATATTAATATCATTTTGGAGAAAACTTTTGAGGATACCTTGGACAGCAAGATCAAATCAATCAATAATAAAGACATAAATTCAGATTATTCACTGGAAGGCCAACCCTGAAACCGAGGCTTAAATATGTTGGCCACATAATGAAAATACATTGGAAAAGAACCTGATGTTCGTAAAGATTGAAAACAAAAGGGAAAGGGGTCAGTAGAGGATGAGATGCATAGTGAGAGTGGAGGATAGAAGAGGCTAAATAGTCCACGGAGTAATAAGGAATCAGACTGAACAACGACGTCTCTACATAATATGCAATTGAGTAATTGCATATGTAATATAATGGATATTGACAAAATCGGTAAGTTAACACATAATATGCACCCGTGTCCAGTAAAATGTACTTAAAAACAATCATTTATTTAACTTTGTCATTCCATACCAATCTCTTACTCTCAATAGCATCGGTGACTGTTTCATTATGCAGTGTAGCAGGAAAGATGATAGGCTCAGAGTTTTAAAGGACTTTAGAAGCTTCTTGGTTCAATACCTTTTAATTTTATAGATAAGGAAACTGAGCCACAGAGAGGTTAAGCCCAGGTTTGCCCAACTAACTAGTAACTGAGTTGGAATTGGAACCAGATTTTCCTGACTCCAAGCTAAGTGCCCCATTTTCTATAGCACGATGTTCCTCTAAGGTATGTGGTATAATTTTAAATTCCCCTGACATAAGCACAGACCCCCAATTTGTGTTCCCGTTAACTTTTCTCCTTGTATCTAAAATCCTACAATTGGAAGCAAATTCTTTGGGGATCATAAGGCTTTTTATTTTCCATTTTCAGGAATTCCCTAACAAAATTCATATCCTTTGAGTAAGTAGTACAAGACCACTTGAAATCCGTTGCTCTCCAGCGAAGGATTCGTCTTGTAAGAATACTATATATTATGTTGAGTGCCTAGTAATCTAAGGCACTCAACAGGCAGACTAGAGAACACTAGGAAGAAGAGAGGGAAGGTGGCAAGATGTCCACAGAGAACTCTGTCTTTTCTTATAATGTTCTTCATGTCTCACTTCTGATGGGGCTTCTGTCTTCCTTCCTTAAAGCCTCTGAGACTCTTCCCTCCAAACCATGTAGGCTCGGGTCAAGTTCAAGTCTAAATTGACCACTCCATTCATATGTTATCAGGGATTCAGAGTCCAGGAAGGGTCAAGTGAGTGGATGGCAGTTTGAGGGAGAGCTAACGGCCACATGACAAGATATAAACATCCCCGTAGCCTGAAGCCGTGGCCCAGACTTCCCAAGAGAAAATTCACCAGGGATAAATGCAAAGTTCTGCAATCATATTAAAAAATTCCCAAGTTAAGCATGGGAAAGACAGTGCTAAGTGACCTAAATACTTTAGTGGACGTTAAATCTGGTATGGATTACCTGAACCTCATGTGATCTTTGATTCCCTTAACAGAACCTGGGGTCTAGGGACGAGAAGGAGACAAGAGATGTCACCCCATCTTGGATCAATCACAAGGAATTGTTCTGTTGAGTCTGGGATGATGTGCATTTTAGGAAGGATCCCAGAAAAGCTGGAGTTTGTCGATGTAAAAGATGGCGCCTGGGATATTTGGGGAAGCGAAAATCATGGTGAAGGAGAATTAGTGGAAAGTATTTCGGTGATTTAGCCTGGAGAAGAGATGAGCCACAGGAGAAATGGTTCTACCTTGGAGTCTGAAAAGCTAGCTTGGGGAGGAGATTTGTTATTCTCTGCCTCCCAGGGCAGAATGAGGAGCATTAGGGAAGTGTCACAAAGGCTGATTTTGGTGCATGTGATCATGAGAGGGAGCCAATGGTAGAATGTGTTAAATGTTACTTTTCACTGTAGGTCAACAGGGGATGGCTGGATAGTCATTTGCTGAGTGTTGTAAATGGGATTCCTGTTTAAGTATAGGTTGGCCTAGGTGAATTTGGAGGTGAGCCTCTTGAGAGCAAGAATTGTTTTATTCTTTGTAGCCCTTGAATCTAGCACAATATCCTGGAACTTAGTAGGCACTTAATAAATGCTTGTTTATTGATTAACATTTATTTGGATTTTGATATTTTTAAACTTAGAACATATTAATGTAATTTCCATTGAAAGCCTGCCTAATTTTTTACATTTTTAATTAAATTTTGATTTGCTTAATATATATTTTCATATTTTTAATATTTAAATAATTTTGTACTTAAAATGCATTTTAAACATACAATAATTTATAATGTACGACTTCTATTCTTTGACTCATCTTTAAGCACAATAAGGAAAAAATGCTTTATTTACTTTTTACATTGTTTAGAAAGAATTCTGTTTATCCTTATCCCAAGTCCCTGCCTCATCACACTGAAGTACCAATGACTTAAATGTCGTTGTCCCTTAGATGTGACGTTCAACCTCTTCAAATATAGCAATCCCATTTAAATTTTTTGTTTACTTCCTTCTGGGATCTGTAGAATTTTATTGATATGCTTTGTAAAAAAAAAAAAAAAAAAAAAATGACCTTAAAAGATGAGTTAATATTTAATTTGTTAAAAAAAAAAAAAAAAAAAAAAAAACATTTTATTTTTGAAAGGTTTTTGTCCTGTGAACACATCTACCATTTCATTTGTTTTTCAGGTCCTTTAACATATAAGGGACATAGAGATGGAAATGATGGGTTCCATTGCTAGCTTCATGATACAAGGGAGAGAGTAGAGAAGGCTGTGGGCATTGAACTGAATTTTTGGGAGAATTTTGGGAGAACAAAAATCAGACAAGGTGGCCAGGCATGGATGAAGCAAGTCTGCATTTTTGAGAGATGGTGAAGATTACAGATCCACTGAAGTGTTCAAATATAGACAGGAAACTGAGGTCTTGAAGGTTACATAATATGTCCTTCATTTTTCTTCTCATTTCTAAATAAAATTTTTTTTAAAAAATTAGACATTTCTCTCAGATTTTTAAAAAACTTAAATAGAAAATCCTGATTTTTCATGAAACAAAACTTTTCCATTTTTAAAACCATTTGGTAAGTTTTCAGCTTCCTGATTAAAATGAACTATAAACTTTCTTCTTTATACTGTTCCCTGGCACAAGGGCAGCAGAAAAAGAAACCCAGATATTTTCAAGTTTAAGATCTTGTTCTGTCTTTTTTAAGATTTGACTTTTTTTTAACAACAATAACAAAAGCCTTCTTCTATTAACCAACCCTCCAGGCATAGCTTGGTAATTGCTTTGCTTTCCTATATCCATTACACAATCCAGAAATAGAAGAAATAAAGTTTCAGGTAATAGATAGGTGCAGTAAAGCTAAATTACATAATAATGGTTATCAATGCAATTTATGCGTTCAGTATAAAGGCTCAGCACAAAATGGTTCACTCAAGACTCTAGTGAGTCATCTTACATTCCCAAGAGAGCAGTGACAGAAGACTGGTCAGGTCCTATCTGAGCTCAAAGGATTGCAGTGTGCTGCTGGTGGGGAGATAAAGATAGCTGGCGGGGGCTATGTGCTGATTTACCACAGGCCCTCCTTTATTGGGTTCCTTTAGGAAACCTAATTAACACTTTTCCTTTTAAACCTATATATGCAAATGAGAGATGGATACTGTCCAGTGCTTCTCATCTTTTGCTTTGAAAGGGAGGGAGGAACTTAGGGAAGGAGGGAGAGAAAAAGGGAGAGGGGGAGGGAGGGAAGCTCTGTTAAATGCCTGGCATGGAGAGGACTCTGGGTTCTGATTTGTTGTTTTCAGTCTTAGCCACCCACATAAATCAGGGTATTGTCTTTTAAAATAAAGGAGAACAATAAATTTCATGTCAGATACTTCTCTATTTGTCAAGTGGCCAAGGGCAAGTCCATTTTCTTTAATTAGCCCCTTTTTCTTGAAGTCCTGTGAGGTTCCTCTAAGCTCTCTGCAGCATTGCCCAAAAGGTGTTTTTAAGCTTCTTCGTTTTGTCTTTTCCCTTTTCATAGATTCAAGGACACTCAGGACTTTATTGATGAATAGAATTTCAAAGATCCCTTAGTCCAAGCCCTCGGTGTTATGGATGGGGACAATGGACCCAGAATGGGGGAGGGACTGGCTGGAAGTCACCCTGCAGTTCAGGAATATCAGCCTCCCATCCCCCAGGCCAGAAGGCTTTCCTTTACAGTCTGGGAGAAATGGGTGGGCCAGTGTTTTTCATGAAGATATGGAATATTTTGAAAAGGTGAAAAGGTTGTGTGTGTGTGTGTGTGTGTGTGTGTGTGTGTGTGTGTGTGTGAGAGAGAGAGAGACAGAGAGACAGAGACAGAGACAGAGAGAGAGACACAGAAAGAGACACAGAGAGAGAGGAGAGAGAGAGACACAGAAAGAGAGAGAGAGGGGGGAGGGGGGGAGAGGAAGAGAGGGAGAGAATCTACATTTATTCTGCGATTTACTCTTCTAAAAGCAGAAAGTCCACACCAGTTTACAAATTAAAGTCTTTCCTGTAGTCATTTCTAGGTTTCAAGCAGGGTCGTCATTATTGACAAGTTATTTTTGTTAGAGCCTCATAGCTGTACCTTTTCAATAAAGGCTTTCTGGATGATTGATTTTTTAAAAGGAATACTTTATTAGTGATAATAGTGGTCTGCATTTTTATATCAACTGTTCTTTTTCAAAGTGCTTTTACAAACATTGTTTTTCTTGATTCTTACAACAGTGACTTGAGGTAGACAAGCCAGGTAGCATCTTCAATTGGCAGATAGAAAGTAGAGCTAATAGGTAATGGCTCATGGCAGAACTAGGATTCCAGGTCTCTAGAATCTTGGACCAATATGGCCTCCAATACTTGCTACTGCCTCCCTAGTGTTTGCCATAATATCTAGAAGGTGTCAGGGTAGTTTGAGAAGTCATGAAGCTTTCTAACACTACAGTTGAGAAGCTTTTCCAATTGTTTTTGCTGTTGTGTCACTTTTCCCTCATGTCTGACTCCTCATGATCTCAGTAAAGATTTTCTTGGTAAAGATCCTGAGTAGTTGGCCATTTCTTTCTCGAGCTCATTTTACAAATCAGGAAACTGAGGCAAATGGAGTTAAGTGACTTGCCCAGGGTCACACAGCTGGTAAGTGTCTGAGACCAATTTTAAAACCACAGGATGAATCTTCCTGGGCTGGCAATCTATTCAGTCACTACTTCGCTGTCCCCCTAATATCATTGGTCACCAATTAATGTCTCCCCCAAATCACTTTGAGTTACATAGGACCCTTCCCATCTCTATCCCTGGCCTGCGGGCTGACTCTGCTCCCCTCTCACTCTGTTTCCCTTGTTTCCTCCATGTCTCAGCTCAGATCACTGGCTTTTCTCAGTTTCCTTAGCTGCTAATGGGACTTTTTAAAAATTATCTCACTTTTCTGTACCTGTAACCTCATTATTTATGTGTTGTTTCCTCCATTTGAATGTGAGCTCTTTGAGGACAGGGACTGTTTCATGTATTCTCAGCACCATAAAGTGCTTAATAATTTATTTTTTTTTTTTTGATGAAGCAGATTTCTTCTGCCCTCTACGTTTTATTTTCCTCATCTATAAAGAGATGGTGGTAATACATTGCTTACCTAGTAGGACTTTTAGAAGAAAAGCCTTTTGTTCATCTTACATGTGCTATAGAATGTGAATTATTATAATATATAGATATCTTTCTATTTAATTATTATTAACAATAAAGATTAAGATTAGGAAAATTTAAAAGATCAAAGATTAACAACATTTAATCACCTCCCCATAAAATTTCATAATAATATTTGGCTCCTTAGTAGTGCTTAGAAAAGGCAAAGTCTTTAAACCCACTAATGACTAACATTAAAAATTAATTTAAAAGACAGTCCCCCACTCTGTCCATTATATTTCCCCTTACTGTGTTTTAAACAGTGTTAAGTGCTGCAGTAATTACATTTGTAAAAGTAAAACATCCCTGAGTAATGCGGATAATTATTTTTTTCTTAAATTGTCACCAAACAAACAAGAAGGGAAGTCAGATTGTCTAACTAATCCAGCTGTCTTCTTGAGTGCGCAGAAGTTTACAGATGAGTACACATGCTTTTCAGATCTCACACTGCTTCCTTTCCAATTAGGAAATAACTTGAGTGTCATAAACATCTGGGAATAGCAAGGATTAAGAACCTCATTGAAATTTCAGTACTATTTGTCTGTCTGTCTTTTGTTAAACTTTAAGGGTGTTTTGTTCTTCTGCAATAACCTTTCACCAAATGAAAAATCAGTCTTTGGGAAATCCTAAAAACCTTACTGAGGTCATTTATTATTTATTTATTTATTTTTTTTTTTAAAATAATATTATCCCTTGTATTCATTTTCCCAAATTATCCCCCCCTTCCCTCCACTCCCTCCCCTTGATGGCAGGTAATCCCATACTTTTTACATGTGTTACAATATAACCTAGATACAATATATGTGTGTAAATACCATTTTCTTGTTGCACGTTAAGTATTGGATTCCGAAGGTATAAGTAACCTGGGTAGATAGTAGTGCTAACAGTTTACATTCACTTCCCAGTGTTCCTTCTCTGGGTGTATCTACCTCTGTCCATCATTGATCATCTGGAAGTGAGTTGGATCTTCTTTATGTTGAAGATTTCCACTTCCATCAGAATATGAGGTCATTTATTTTCAGAAACACATTTTTTATTTTGTGTCTCACATTTTCTAATTTCTGAGTCAATGACAAGATAAGTTTCCATTGTAAAACTTCCAAAATAGAGGTAATATGTCAAAAAAGATGTCATATTTTAAAACAATAATACCAAGATAGAAAGCAGATAAGCTATTATTTCACCCAAAGTTGCAAGTATTTTGCACATTTGTCAGTCTTGTTTTAGACCTGGTGTTTTTTGACGTCAATCAAAGAGTAACCTCTTCCAGATACTCGGCAAAGAAATTGGGTAGTATCTTCTAGCCTTTTGTCCTCTCATACTTCTTCCAAATGTTTATTTTCGGTTATTATTAAAACCTCAGGATTCAGTACTGGAAAAGAGTTAAGAGGCTATTTAGTTGAAACCCCTCATTTTATATATGAGTAATTAAGGGCCATAGAGGTTATTTTTGTATGGTCACCCAAGTAGCAGTGAATGAGGTAGAATTTGAATTCAAGTCTTAAGATTTCTAAGTCATTGTTCTTTCTACTGCACCATACTGCAGTTTAATATTATTAATGAAATTACTGTTATATCAAGAGAAAGTCTTTGTTCTCTTTATTCCAAAATCCCATTAGTCCATGTTCTTTATATGCTTTCATTTTCTGTTATGAAAGATTAATGTATTATTCTTGAATAACTTCACCACTTGAACTTTTAATAGAACAAAAAGGAAACTTCCCATCTCTTATCTATGACTTTTCTGAAGCAAAATCATAAATAATGATCATTACAATGGGAAACAATATTTTAATGGGAAGATTTTTGTATTTAATTATTTTAGTCTGTTTATTTTCAGTTCTCCATTGAATGATGCTTTCTTTGTGATCATTTATTTATACTTCTTGCCTCATAGAATTGTTGTAAGGAAAGCATTTTTATAAACCTTTAAAGGACTTTTAAAGGATATTGTCATCATCATCATATAGAAAAGACTTGGAAAACAAAAATCTTAAGTAACACTTCTATGAAAGAATTCTCAGCAAAAAAAAAAAGTTTGAGAAATAATGAGTTAGAGATTCATTTGTAGAAATTGAAGCAAAGTGAACATTTATCAAACATAAATTTCTCCCTCTCATATCAGGCACTACTTAGGTATCTTAGTTCTAGATTACCATACATTAAAGTGGAACAGTAATTTAGTAAATGAAATTCCAGCAATTTTTAAAAGCAAACACATAATTTATCTTTCCTTAGTGCATAGACGTCAAGAAAACCTGGCTAAACTATGATAAAACTTGCTCATTTCTACTTTTCTAATGGGGGAAAAAAAAATGTTTTTCATGGATCTATATTGAGAGCTAGAATGCTGAGTTATCAGATATCTGAGATGTCTTTTTATTAACTCATTCTTTTTGCCATAAAAATGTATTTATTGAAATTTTTATGATACTCTTTAAAATTTTAAAAACAAAAATAATCAAAGAAGTTCAGGACACAAGCCAACTACCTAAAATAAATGCTGTTGTTTTTTTTTCTTTTGCAGCGTGGAGACAATTAATGATGGAAACTTTCACATAGTAGAACTGATTGCGATGGGTCAGAGTCTGTCACTATCCATAGACGGTGGAAGCCCCAAAACCATTACTAACTTATCAAAGCAATCCACTCTGAGTTTCGACTCCCCACTTTATGTCGGAGGTAAGGCGCTGTCTGCATCCAAACATGTCCGGATAGGAGGCATTCTTATAAAAGATGCTTAGGCAAGAGGAGTTCAGAGATGTGATTCCCTCCTTTGTTACTTAGGGGACACTTAGTACTGACTGATGGCTAATGAGAAACACAGGGAGGATGAGGATAGTAGCTCAGGCCCCTCAATGGAGGAGATGGATGACAGTGAACCCTTTTAAGTTATCTTTTCCTAAGCTATAAAATAAGCAAATTGGATGGTGTGATCTTTGAAGTCTAAAATCCCATGACTAATTCTCCTTTAGTGTGAAATAGGCTTTTTCGAACATTAAGTTATTTATAGTGGGCATCTTTTCTCCCTGGGATTTATAATTAGATTTTTCAAATATGACTACTCTGAACTAAGTCATAAATGAAGAATTTCTTTATTAGCATGAAATGTTTTTTCATCATTGAGGGGGCAATATATGTGATCTGTTTGTGAAGTTAGCAAGCACATTATTATTTTCTCTTGGTTTTGATAGCGCTGATCATCCCAACGGTTGCTCATCCTTCGGTTATACACTGACCGATTGTTAAAGCACTTCCCAAACCCCGTTATGTTCCCAGTGCTCAATGTTGAAAGGAGAGCCATTCCACTGTAGAAGATCATCATCCCAGCATCCCTAGTGTGCTTAACACAGGCTCTGGAATATAGTAGGTTCTTAATAAATGCTTGTTAGTAAAACAGAAGAGCACATTTGCCATGTATACAACTGCCAAGTGTGACTGTTCCAGATAATCACAGCACTCAATAGGGCAAACAGCTCCAGTAAGTGTTTGTCCTGCTCTGACTAAATGGTCAAGAAAGCCCAAGCTCCCTGACCTGAGTTCCCCTCTGATGAGGAAAGCATAGGAAAGGCTCTACAAAGAATATACAGAAATATTTGGTATGGGAGGCAGTCTTGAGGGGGAAACCCTGGCTAACTGGATCGTGAAGGAGTATGGGAAGTCAAGAGGCTGAAATGAGAGACCACATAACTAAGAAAAATGGATGTTTGGGGTGCCATGTGCCCTGGATCACGGGGGATGAGGGGAGAAGGATAGTGTAGGAAGACCAGAAACCTTCTGCGGGGAACATCCTGCTTAAAAGCCAAACTAGACATTTTATATTTTATTCTGGAGACAGTAGAGAAATCCTGGAGTCTGTTCATTAGGGTGGGTGACATAATCAAACCTGCTCTTACTTTGGCAGGGAGGGAAGGCTGGGCAGGAGTAGGGAGGAGAGCGGAATTTGAGATCCACCAGAAACCTATTTGGGAGCTAGACCAGGGGGACAGGCCCTGTGAGTTAGAAAAGGCTGCATAAATGTGAGGGATTCTGGAAAAGAGAAACAGTAAGATTTGGCAAAATTTGATAAGAATAAGAGAGAATGAGCCTAAATCACTGGGAAGGTGGTGATTTTCTTAACAATAATAGAATTCAGAAGAGAATTTAGGAGAAGAGATAAGTTCTACTCTGAAAATGCAGAGTTTGAAATGCCTTTGGGACCCACTAAGGGAAGTTGCTAAGGTAAGCCTGGTTATCCGGAATGAGATTTGAGCTACCTAAATGGAAGGAGGAATTATCTGCATAAGAATGTTAATTGATCTCCTGGGGAATTGATGAGATTACCTAGCTAGAGAGAGTAGAAAAAGAGGAAAGGATGCCTCACAGAACTTTGGGAGATGATGTGATCTGGGAGAAGGAACAAGGGAAAGGAAAAGGGGAGAACTCAGAATAAGGAGGTGATTCAAGAGAAGAGGATGATGAAAAAGTCCAGAGGAAAGAGTAGTGTTCAACTCTGGCAAAGGTTGCAAAAAGTTCAAGGAGGAACTTTAAGAGGAGGACATAAGATTCAGCAGATATTATCCATAACTTTGGAATGAGCAGTGAGGTCAAAAGAATTCAGAGAATTGGGAAGAAAAAACCGAGAGGAGCTCTTGTTTCAAGTACCAATAGAAGCCTCTAATCGATACACATCCATAGCCTCTAAATTCTATGAAATTGATTCTTTCTAAAATAGGCGTCCTAATGATTACATTGGATGGTTGGTTACAGGTTTTTTGGGGAAAAAAATAGCCTGTCATGTGTTGTAGTAATCAATACAAACAAATGTATACGTAAAGTAAGTAGACGATAAGCACATAGCTAGCAATTGAGCACATGTTCATGTGTGTCTTGGACAAGGAATGAGTTTAATTTGTTTATAGTCATACTTCTTATACTGCCAAAAAAAAAAATTAGCAAGCAAGCAAACAGAAAACATCAAGAGCCATATAAATATTGGAATGTTTGCCTCTTAGAGTCTGATTTTGGAGATTATTACATTAGTGGCCATTTGTGGTAATGAGACAAATTTGAGTATAATCTCCTCGAGAGAAGATTACACCTTCTACTTTCTCACCCTGTGAGACCTCAGTCTTCTATCAAAGGGCTTCAGGCAAAGGCTGGGTGACCATTTCTCAAGAATATTGTAGTTGGGAGTCAAGGAGTGGGACTTGATGTTTTCTGAGATCCCTCGAAATCTGAATTTTGTCCATGTCTTTTCGTAAACGATTTTAAAGTATTTACTTTAAAATATTTTACCCTAAAGCCCTTTTTCTATCTTATTTAATGTTTTGGCAGGGAGTATGTTGATATGTTCTGTTCTCCATGATTTCCCTAATTCAGTCCAACCCAGTCTCCTGTTCCTCCTATTGGACTTCAGAGCAGAGGTGGAGTACTTGTCTAGGAGTTATTAGCCTCAGTGTCACACATGGGCTTTTCATCTGCTTTCCTTTCCTTTTCTTTCACTGCAAGACTGGACATCCTCCTGCTCCAGTCCAGCCTGCCATATGTGATGTCCTTTCTCTGTCTCCACACAGCCGATTCATCATGGGCCACATCCTAGTCATCAGCCTGGTAGATTTAAGCACTAGGATCAGAACGCAAACAGTTCAAATCCTACCTTAGACACGCCAAGCCTTGTGATCCTAGGAAAGATACCTAACCTTTCCAAGCCTCAGGTTCCTTATCTGTAAATTGGGCATGAAAATAATATTAGATATCTCATAAGTTTTTGCAGTCCTCACATGAAATTTATATTTAAATATATATTTATATTATATATATAATATATATATATATAATATATAATATATCTATTTATATATTATATATATATTTTTATATATTATATATATATATAATATATATTTTTTATATATATAAAACATGTTAGCTTTTGATAGTAAGATCAGTGTTTGTAACCTGCTTAGTATCACCTTGCTGTTGCACACCTTTTTCCATTGCTTTGCATTCTTTTTCTGACTTTGATATTTCTGAAATGGAGACGTTTTGTGATTCACAGCCATAGAGCATCACAGGGAGAATTCTTCCATTAAAAATAGAGGCTTTTGGAGCATGGAGCAGTTGGACAGTTTTCCAGATGTTATCCATCCTTCTGTCCTTCAGTCCAGTGAACCTCATTGTCTACACTACTTGTCTAAGAAGTATTCGATATAAGTTTGTGATGAATTTGTTTTATTTCAAAATATCCCTCTTGTACGAGCACAGATGCACAGAGCTGTGCCGGAACTTTGTACTTACATACTGTTATACTAGGTACCCATCTTTCCCCACCAGTCCCTGAACCTGTAATGGAAGCAATAGCCACCAAAGGGGTTACAGGTAAGGGAAGACATGTGGCTCGAGAGAATCAATGTGTTTACAAAAGAAAAGGGTGATTTCTGGTTTGGGTAAAAAGCCAAAATATTAGAAATTCACCTCAAAGACAAGTCCCAAACATGATTTAAGGAGTAACCAGCATCTCTAAAATAAGTAAAAAGTTTCTCAAAGTGACTGATTTGAAGGATAACTCATTTACCTATTTATGACATTATTTCAGATTTAAAATGAAATTGCCTAGTGTAATTTCCACATTTTAAAGATGAGGAAACAGATCAAGAGAGATTAAATGATTTGCTCAAGAGTAGACATGTAATAGACAAAAAAAGTCAGAATTGAAGCCAATTCTTCTGAATCCAATGATTTTTCTGTTATAAAAGTCTGAAAACTACATCAATAATACTTCACTGAATTTGTGACAGCATCAATATGAATATATTTCTCATTAGTATAGATGACAGCTCATTCATTCGTATCTTACCCATTAAGATAACTTTTTTAACAAATGTTATCATAAATCTTCCATAGGGGTTCACCTAGTGTTCTGCAGGATTTCCTTTAGGGCTTTTAATGTTACAATGTAGTAATGGGCTACCATCTTTTATCCTTCTGTCTTACAACATGACTGGTCCATTTCCAGTCACCCCTGTCTCAGATAACACAAGTTATCCCATTTCCTCTTAGTCAGCACCAGTAAAATCCTGCAGCCCTCTTACTCCCCCAAATACATTTCCACATTGTCCTTTGTTGTTCAGCAGTTTTTTTTAGTTGTGTCTCACTCCAGGCCCAGAATTTCGTCCACTATGGCGCCAACTATCTGCCCTCCATCGTCCTTTGAGTGACCATCAATTGTTGTTCCTAAGAAATCTAAGCATTCTATGAGTTGACATCCCTAAAGATTAAATGCCTTAAAATGGAGTTTTCTTTCAGGGAAAGATGTAAGAGCACTGTGTACTTTCACAAATGCCATTCATTCTTCTTTTGGCCCTAGAAAGCTAGATGGTTCAGTCCATGGAGCCTCAACTAAATCTTGTCTTAGATACTTTGTAGCTTTGGGATCCTTGGGCTGGGTTTGCCGATAGTAGAGAAGAGTCTTCTCGTGGTCCTCCTCGCCTCCTCTCCATTCCTGGCTCACAGCTGTCTAGCGTAGGGAGATGGCTAAAGCTGTTTCTGAATGTGGAGCAACTAAGCCCCTAACTAAGGTTAGACTGTAGAAGCAAGCACAGTGGGAAGGGAGGAGTTCGGGCAATCCGTAGGTTGTGTGGCCTTCACCCAAAGGCCCCAGAAAGAACAATCGTCCTTTGAAAGATTGTACTTCAAAACTTGAGCCCTCCTAGCAGTTCTCACACCCAACTATAGAGGGAGAGCAGTTTCACCAAGCTGCCTTTAGGGAGTGAACCAGAGTTGGGTGGATTCAGTCACAGCATGGAATAAGAATTTCTGTCCCTGAAGTCAGGAAATCAGCTTTCTGGGCCTTTCTTAGTCCTTTGCCTAGAACAAAGTCAGCCTCAATTTCCTTAGTGGTAGGGTAGCCAGGAAGAAAGTGCTTTGCATCAGTTATGTACTTTCCTTTGAACTTGATTGTTAGATTTTAATTAAAAAGTTTTTTCAAGTTCCAATTGCCATGGAAAGGGAGAGGGAAGAGGACACAGGATGAACAGCAGCACGTTCTATTCTCGAATAGAAAAGTCACTTTGAAATAATGATGACAGAAGAGTTTTGGGTTTTTTTTCCCCAATTGCCTTTCATTTAAAAAGGGAAAAAAATAAAAATGTCTTAAATGAATGTTTTTTTTTTTCCTTCAAGTCCTATTTTTTCCTTCCCTCTCTCTTTAATACCAATGAGAATTAAAAAAAAAAAAAAAAAGACATATTGCATTAACCTGTTTAAATTTTTGTAAAAAGAAAGAGAAACTATTCTTCAGTCTTCCCTCTGAGGTCTGGAGTTCTCAGTGTGGCGGTGGATAATAATAGCTCATTTTACAGGTGGGCCTTGGAAATGTGCTGGTATTGTGATGATCAGAGTCGGAAGTATATCCCCTTGATGAGCTTTGTAACATTGCTGTTACTAGGTAGATTGTTGTCCTTGTTCTGCTCCCTTCAATTTGCCTCAGCTACATCAGTGTCAGGTTTTGTAATATGGTCAGTATTTTATTTTATCCATGTACCATGACTTATCCGGCCATTCCCCAGTTGATGGGCATTTCCTCAGTTTCTACTTCTTTGCCACCACAGAAAGAGGTGCTATAAATACATGTAGTCGTTTTCCTTCTTTTTTTTAACCTCCTTAAGGTAAAAGAGCTGCTATAAATACTTTTGTGCATGTAGTCCCTTCCCTTTTCTTTAATCTCCTTAGAGTACAGTGTAGCAGTGCTGAATCAATAATTATACACAGTTTAATAAGTAGATAACGGGGCTTTGTGGGCCTGAGAGGAACTTCAAATCAGGGTATGGCATTAGATTTAATCATGATAAAAATGTGTCTCTTGGATCCCTCAGGTTCATTGGGATCTGCTGGAACTCTGTCTTCCCAGAAATCAGCTGGAGTCAGGATCACTAAATGTCTTTATTCTTGATCTTTTACAGTCAAGGTCAGGGGGTTAGGCCTAGCAACCTCACACACACCGTCCTCCCTCAAATGTCAGGAGAGACTGAGTCAGCTTCTGCGTCTCCCTTCCTCTTCCTCCTCTTCCTCCTCCCACACACGTCACTTCCCCTTCTTTGTCCCACCAATCAAGCCCACACAGAACAGCTGGGGAGGGTCAACCTTCAAACAAGTTAATGGGGAACTGTCCAATTGGCAATTAGTCTCACGTACCCAAGTGCATTGCTCAGTTCTAACGCTTTACCGGGAGGAAATGAGGATGTGCCTGAGTTCAGAGCCTCAAAGCCGGCTCTGTTGGTCTATTCTGTTCCTTGAGACTCCCAGGGTTAGAATATTTGCCTGCTGGGGCAGAATGTGCAGCCCTTCCACTGCTCTCTTCTGCCAGTGCCAGGATCAGCAGATTAGTGTGCCGTGAGGGAGCCCACGTGCATGCACGCGGGTGTGAATCGCTCCCCGAGTTCCCGCGGGCTCGGAGCTGAGAAGTTGGGGCGCGAATCCCCAGCCCTTCGGCGCTTGTGCTTTCTTGCCAAAGTGAGCCATTCCCGAGGCCCGACCGCCTTCCCAGCCGCGTTGCCTCCATGGGTCAGAGCCCAAAGCTGATGGGCCCGTGGTGGAGGGCCCACGGGGCGGGCCGCTGGCCACTTCTCCACCAGAAAGGGGCCTCGGTGGGTCCCCCCCCAAGATCTCAGCCTCCCGGGGCCCAGGGAAGGAGCCCTGTCTGAAGGTGCGCTTTGTCTCCCCAGGGATGCCCGGGAAGAGCAACGTGGCCGCCCTGCGCCAAGCCCCGGGCCGCAACGGCACCAGCTTCCACGGCTGCCTCCGCCACCTGTACATCAACAGCGAGCTGCAGGACTTCCGCAAGGTGCCCATGCAGACGGGCATCCTGCCCGGCTGCGAGCCCTGCCACAAGAAGCTGTGCGCCCACGGCTCGTGCCGGGCCTCGGGCCAGGCCGGCTTCGCCTGCGACTGCGAGGAGGGCTGGACGGGCCCGCTGTGCGACCAGCGCGCCAACGACCCTTGCCTCGGAAACAAGTACGTGGGGACGGAGGGGGCGCGGGGAGCTTGCCCACCCGGCCGCCACCCTGTGCCCCCTTTAACGCTCCCGCTCTTTCCCTCCCACCCAGGTGCATGCACGGGACCTGCTTGCCCATCAACGCTTTTTCCTACAGCTGCAAGTGTCTGCAAGGCTACGGGGGCGTCCTGTGCGACGAGGAGGAAGAGCCCTTCAACCCCTGCCAGGCCATTCGCTGCAAGCACGGCAAGTGCCGCCTGTCGGGGCTCAGGCAGGCCTACTGCGAGTGCAACGGGGGCTTCACCGGGGAGAGCTGCGAGCGAGGTAAACGGAGCTGCTGCTCGCGCCCCTGGGGTGGGCCGCGCGGCGTTCCACAGGCCGGGCCCTTTTGTTCTAAATGGAAAAAAAAATAGGACCCCAATTTTTCACCATAAACAGGCTTTTTTCTTTTCTGTCTTTTTTTTTTTTCCTGAGGCTGGGGTTAAGTGACTTGCCCAGGGTCACACAGCTAGGAAGTGTTAAGTGTCTGAGACCAGAAACTTAGGTCCTCCTGGATTCAGGGCTGGTGCTCTCTCCACTGCGCCCCCTAGCTGCCCCGTTTTCTTTTCTTTCAAATGACTGAGCCAATGCCCCGTGTGAGCAATGCTTCAGGCCCTGCCCCAGCATTCATAGAGAGATGGAATGCTTTTCCTATCCTTTGCTCTCTATAAAAATATTGGGTTTGTTTCTTTCATCAGAAGCATTTTAATTTTATTTTTATGCTCAACTCCATTTCCCTTTTTCTTTCTGTACCCTTCAATATTTATTATTTCTCTACTTTTGTATGTCTTCCTCATCTCCCCGCTTTTAGTTTTGTCAGAAAATCTGTCTCTGACCTCTCGGGTCAGACTGATTTATCGGCCAAGTGATGCAGGCGAGGCGGAGGCAAGGCCGTGACTTTGTCAGCTCACCGTTCTCCCCTTGCCTTTGTCCAGCAGAGCGGCCCTCCTCCTCCCGCGCCCCAGCTGGCCTTGCTTTATTTTGTTTTGTGTGGCAGTGTGAGCAGATTGGAGGAACGTGCCCATGGAAGCTTTTAGCAGATGTCCGCTTTTGAGCGGGTTTATACTTGGGTAATTTATGAAGTTAGTGGAATGTAACTTGTATTAAGTAACAGAGTGAATAATATTAAACTCCAGGTCTAATAAATTAAGTCGGATTCTCTCCGAAACAGTTCCCTCCGGTAAACAAAAGCAGCTGTTAGCCATGTCCAAAACCAAAGATGGGGATTTTGGGAGTAGAGGAAAAGATTAAAGAATCCAATTTTCTTGTCACTGCAATCATATCATATTTATAGTCGGTATACCTAACCTTCATTTTGCAGAGAATAAGAGCAAAAAGAAGCTTATTTACAGTTTTTAAAAGGTTACGGTACCGGCAAATAACAGGCCTGCTGAACCCTAGCACCAAAAACAGCCATCCCATTTTTAAAAGGGCACTTCCTTTTTTTTTTTTTTTTTTTGCTGAGGCAGTTGGGGTTCAGTGACTCGCCCAGGGTCACACACTAAGAAGTGTTAAGTGTCTGAGGCCAGATTTGAACTCAGGTCCTCCTAACTTCAGGGCTGGCGCTCTATCCACTGCACCATCTAGCTGTCCCTAAAAGGGCACTTCCTAAATTAAATCCGGGATCCTTCTGTTTCTGTGTTCTCTCCTAGAAGTCTCCTGTCGAGGAGAACGGGTCCGAGATTACTACCAAAAGCAGCAGGGCTACGCGGCCTGCCAGACCACCAAGAAGGTCTCGCGCCTGGAGTGCAAAGGCGGCTGCGCCAGCGGCCAGTGCTGCGGCCCTCTGAGGAGCAAGAGGCGGAAATACTCCTTCGAATGCACGGACGGCTCGTCCTTCGTGGACGAGGTAGAGAAGGTGGTCAAATGTGGCTGCACGAGGTGCCCCGCCTGAGCGGCCTCGCACCTCTGGCTCTGGAAAGGCCTTGGCGGACTTATTCATGCTTCATAGTGGAAATATTTGAAATATATTGTAAAATACAGAACAGACTTATTTTTATTATGAGAATAAAGACTTTTTTTCTGCATTTGCAAAAAGATTGAAGTGCTTGAACTCAGACTTCTCCCAGGCCGGGGGAGCTCGACGACAGACAATACCAAGAGCATCGCAGCAGCGAAGGGAAGAAGCAGAGCTGCTTTTACCCGGATCCTTCTTTAGAACATGCTGAAGACAAACGGAGGCGATACCCAAGGGACGGCCGGTGGCCCGCAGAGCATCCAGGAACGACCCACCGAGCAGGAGGCCTGTGGCCCCTGGCTCACTCCTGTGGCACGTGTCTCCGTCCCATGGGGCGTACGTACCACACGCACACGCACGTGCACACCCACTGGTGAAGGGGAATGCAGAGTGCCCAGATCACCGGGCTGGGGCACCATTGGGAGAGAGGGCTTCCCGGAGTGGGAAAGAGGTGTGGTGTAAGACAAGAGAGGAATGAGGGCTCTTAAAATATTCTCAAAATCTATTCTTCATGTCAAGCATGTTAGCAAAAGAAGCACACACGAGTGTTCATCTACCTTTTTCCAGTATTAATTCTTTGTAATGTAAATGTTAAAGGGGACACAGAACCAATAGGTTATTGATGGATAAATTAGTCAAGATGTTTTTTGTTTCTATGAGTTGAAGCAGCCCTATACAGTATTCAGTTTCATTGAGAAATATTTATTATATAAAAAGTACTTTGTACTTAACATTTTTAGGCCATCCCTTTTACGGTTTTTCAATGGTTTAATATATATTAATTTATATTTGTCCTGATATTTTTGTATTTTGGATTTTTTAAGAATTAAAATCAGGATTTATTATTATTATTATTATTATTTTTGCAATAGGACTAACATAGCCTGTTGTCTTGGGGTAAATATTTTTGGTCTGGTTGTTTTTCTTAGCATCTGCCCTCTGGTATCATTAAAAAAACAGAACAAAACAAAACAAACAAACAAAAAAAAACCCTTAAACCAAAAGTGACCATTTAACCTTTGGTTATAAATGTTGTCAACCTTCAGGACACTTCCCCAAAACCAGTAAAGTATGAGAGAAGAATTTCACTGTGTTAAGTGGCAATGGAGAGAAGGGAATGTTCCCGGCTCAACACATACATCCCCCAAACAAGATGGTGTAGAGGAAAAATGACACTAGGAAATAGACCTTTTTATAAATGAATATTTCCCCAGAATTCTTTATCCTTAAAAACCTGTAATATCAAGAACTGTGATTTTTTTTTTTCCAAATAATAAAGCTACTTTATTCCCCTGTTCCCTATGTTAACATGTTTGCTGCTAAATGACAAGGTAGAATTGGTAATGATTTATAGTCGGTTGTGCTCTTCTTTCTTTAAAATCCCAGGGTACCCTGTAAAAATGCAGATGTTTCTTTCCATTTTTTTAAACCAAGAAAATTAGATGTACATGTATAATGCCGTGTGCTTTGTTTTATCTGGACTAATATCAGTAATGCTACTGATGTTTGTAAATTAAACAGATATTTACTTCATTAACAGCTTGGTGGCATTCTTAGAAACTGGGGAGATTTTTAGGGGCTCTCCAAAGTTCTGGTGGGTGGAGGGGTGGGAGAAAACACATGCCTTTTGATTGCGTGTTTGACATGATTCTGCATCACAAACCTGGGAATGGCCACAGGACAACAGTATTCAATAAGAAAGCGGTGCTTTTTGTAAACGAAGTTCTAATGTGAAGTTATTCTATGGGGCATTTTCTGGTGAATTCTATCTGATCCACAAACATTTCTCTATAAACGGTGACGGTGCTATCAGTGAATTTTAGTGTGATTCCCTTTGTACGACTGTTATGAATCCCAGTGGATTTAAATAATATAGTGCAGAATTTTGCCAGGAATTGAAACCAAGAGAGTCCAACTTTGGATTATAGGATGAAGAATTTACCCTTTCTCCTTTTCTGTAAAATTGTTTCTAGTGTGTGGCAAAGCTTCCGTTCCCTGTGGATATTCAGAGATTAACAATATCTCAACAATATAGGTATGTATATGTTTTTGTTGCTCATATGTAATTTTTTTTTTTTCAATTGAGAACTCCCTGCTGAGGGAACTTTTTCCCTCAGAATATATCAACTCGGGGCAGCTAGGGGGCGCAGTGGAGAGAGCACCAGCCCTGGAGTCAGGAGGACCGGAGTTCAAATCTGATCTCAGACACTTAGCACTTCCTGGCTGTGTGACCCTGGCCAAGTCACTTACCCCCAGCCGGGGGGGGGGGGGGGGGGGGGGGAGGAGAATATATCAACTCCTCCTCTATCATTTAATCTTGGATAGTGACTGGGACAGTGAGAGGCAGCTTAAGCAATTTGCCTAAGGCTACACAGCTAATGTTTTAAAGGGGGTTCTTGAACTCCCATCTTGGAATCCAAGGCAGACTGATCCATTAAGCATATGAATCTCTCATGCTTCTATCTTAGGAAGCTAAAGTGAAATTTGTATAAATGGGATCATTTAAATTTCATTGAAAAATAAAATCCTGCTTAAAGGAATCTGCTATCAGTAAGTTAATGTGTATTAAGTTCTTCTTGTGGGTAAGGATTTGTGCTAAGAGCCAGGGACAGAGAGGCAGAGAAAGGCTTTCCCTCAGGAGCTTACCTTCAAATCTAATTATAATGTACCGACAACTACACATCAGTAAGTTGACTCATTAACAGTATCATGGCAATCTAAGCTATTCTTAATTATTGAGATAAGTCTAAACAACTTAATGGCATAAATCTGAATTCTTTTCTGTCATTCCAGCAGTATCATCTCAGGAAATACACAATATTAAATATTACAGATGTTTACTTCATTTAAAAGAACATTAAAATCCCGAAAGTGAACCAGTGAGTCAGTCAACAGATATATCTTCTGAATAAATATGTATTAAAAGATAAATAGGAGGCTAGCTCACTGAGCTCAGGGATCACTTTGGTTTTGTCTCCTTATTTCTAGGAAGGGCTTAAAACTGCATGGAGTGAGGTAGGATGTCACGGCCCGGCTTGCACATAGACATTTAGTAAAGGCTGAATCGTGTAGGACATAAGGTAGCCATGCCAAAAGGAACAGATAAGGGACATTCAGGCCAATTTAAGAGGTTGTTTTCTCCACTTACTAACTAGAAGGGGTTACCATTTGCTTTCCTAATTTGGCCTAGGACCAAACCTCTAACGTCTCTGCTGCTTTGTTCTTTCCTAAGCGCAGGTGCACAGAGGGACCCTGAGAGTTGGAGTTCGAAGCTGCCGAGAACCCCGGGAGCACAGGGAGTTATTGGGTGCTGAATGGCAGCAGACTGACCCTTAGCTGCTGCCCTTCTCGGAAAGGGGGTGACCAGTGCCAGAAGGACCCCCACTGTTAGAAAACACAGACCTTACACTGTGGCTCTAAGAAGGCCTATTGAAGTAAGAGAAGATTCTTGTCGTCTCAGTTTGGCACATGTGTATTTATTAGGCACTTAACTGGATAAATGCCGTGAGAAATAAAGAATAACAGTATCTTGGAGATTCAGAGTTCCCCCTTTGTGCCAAAGTCCCAATGGTTTTCTTATAAGAAATGGTTAATTAAAAAAACTGCATCAACTCTTCCCAAATCTTGGTCAGACCTCCCCCAAGTGTACAGTGATTTTAATCTAAGGTAAGTTTTGTTTGAATTAACAGCCTCCAAATATGGGTGGTCTGGTAAAAAAGATATTTTCCTTATCTAAGAGATACAGTCTTCATTTTAATAGTCTTCCTCCAGTTATGCTAACCAATGAGATCTGATCGTTTGATGGGTCAGCTACTGATTTGAAAGGTATATAAACAGTTCTCTGCCCACATGAATCCTTGGTCTAAAAGACAGTCAAATGGCCATCCTATCTCTTTATTTAACAGATATTTAACAGATTATTATCTGTTGACCATATTCATAAAATGATTAAATTACCCAGAAACTCAAATATTTTAAATGTCACAATGATATCAAATTTCCATATTTATTTGATATAAGATAGTTATTCATTCCAGGCATTGAGGCAAAATGCCTTTGAAAACTGTGGATCAGTGTCCCTTAAATGGCCAGAGGTATGGAAGTGGATTTGCTCTGCCTCTTCTTTGAAATTGGCTCATTGTGGGGCAGCTAGGTGGCGCAGTGGATCGAGCCCCAGCCTTGAATTCAGGAGGACCCGAGTTCGAATGTGGTCTCAGACACTTAACACTTCCTGGCTGTGTGACCCTGGGCAAGTCACTTAACCCCAGCCTGGGGGGGGGGAAGATATATGAAATTGGCTCATTGTGATGTGAAATGTTGCTGCAGGATACACCTTGGATCTGTTCAGATGGGGCCCTACCCAGCTAAAACATTTCCCAAAGAATCTTGCCTTCTGTGTGCAAGTGGGGCAGGAACGGAGCTTGGCTGCTTCAGACAGGGCACACTTACCTTTATCTGGCAGATACGAAGTCCGCCTGGACCTCATTCAGTGAGGAAAAATTTAGTCAAAAAAGTAAAAGAGTTAGAGATAAAAGAAGCTATAGAAATCTAGATTGCCACCCTTTTTTTTTTTTTTTGGGAGGGGGGCATGGAGACCATCTCACTTCTCCCCAAACGCCGAGATTTGTTTCCTAATCAAGTCGTGTATTGTGTCTGTCATTCACAGATGTGTTCCTTCTCATTTAACAGCTCCTAAAATGGAGCTGACAAGCATCAGAAGAGAACCATTGTAGCTCAAGCAGGAATAATGGGCAGGAAAAAAATCAATATTGAGTTGTAATTGAAGGTAAGGACGGGTGATTGAGGCTATTGAATAGTAATAATATGAGGGGAACCAGGTGCCCGCAAGACTGGCGAGATTCAGAGATTGAAATCTTGACTCTTTTCTTTAGAATCTCATTTTAGGAGATGGTGGCTAAGTGAGATCACCAGACATCCTGCTTCCCAGAGAAGCTCCTTTGCTAGGCATTTCTATGTTTTGTTTTGGTTTTTTATTTTTATTTTTTTTCTTAGAAAAAGGGCTTTGTGCCTTCCTAATCACTTTGATTGTGGCAGTGTAAGCGGAAAACTGGATTACGCTGTGTTCAGTTATTGCTGTCAGAACACAATTTGATTGCTTCACGGGAGTGGCTTCCAGTCAAGGCTTCACAGCAAAGGCCGGAGATGGCCTACAGGCTGCATAGTTCCGGCCCAAACTTCTGGGAGGAAGTGCTTACCATCTGTGGCTGTCCATTGCTGTCTGTGGAAGACACGGATGTTAAGTTCCGGAGTAATCTCAGTGACTGATTCGATATAAACAAGGCACATAAAATTAGATTTACTCAGCTTACGAGAACATAACGATCAAAATGCTCAAAATGCCGACTGTTGCTGGTTTCTCCACTGAGGGTCTTTGGTCCCTGGAGGATGCCCCCATGGGAATGAGGAGCCCGATGTCCCTGGGAGAGCAATACCCAAAGCAAAATAAGCATGTCACAAATTCACAATGGTGATTCTTTCACAAAAGATACGTTTCTTTACGGGAAAAGCTTAGACATATCCCTTCCATGGAACAGACATCGGGAACGGTAAATATAGTTAGACTTAAGTTCAAGAGAACAGAAAAAGGAGAAAGAAAATACTCCATGAGATGGGAGAGTGTCTGCCAGGTTAAAGGCCAGCGAGAATAAGGACAATGGTGTCATTAAAAGGCAGGTATGAGGGAGAGAAAGAACCTCCTAGTGGGCTTAGTCCTGAGGAGAACATGGCAAAGATCACCACAGGCAGACCTTTTAGAGGGGGAAAAATACCCTTGGAGGTTGTCCTGGGTTGAAAGGTCAGACTCTAGAAGGGGAGGAATCTAGAGTGAGTGCCAGGGAGCTCACAGGAGCCAGATTGAAAGCACCAGGCAAAGGCTTGCGAATCCATATCTCAAAAGGTTGTTTGCGGATACTCAGGTGGGGGGGATGGCCAATGGGATTTGCAAGAGAGTTCCTTTGTCCAATTATCTGATAATAGCTTATTCTTGACAGAGGAAAGCTTCATTATTCCCCAGTCTTGATTTGCAAAAGATATCTTGGAAAAATGAGTTATCCCTATGTAGGATGGGGTTTAGGAGACAAGATAGTAGGGAGTGTTAGAGAAACTCGGGGCAAAGGAGGACACAAGTTGGTTAACAGCAGGGGAGATGGGCCGAGTCCTTACAGGGGGCCCATGCTCACTGGGTCATTCACCCTAATAATGTTTCCTTTCCAAAAAATGGGGCTCAAAGTCTTTTGAGGACTGAGGGGATCT
Organism: Sminthopsis crassicaudata; assembly: GCF_048593235.1. Lineage (NCBI taxonomy): Eukaryota > Metazoa > Chordata > Mammalia > Dasyuromorphia > Dasyuridae > Sminthopsis > Sminthopsis crassicaudata. The sequence goes on from NC_133622.1 coordinate 11,966,607, forward strand.
TGTGAAACATCTTTTTTCTGGGAATAAACAAGAATCATCCTAAAGGTCTCAGATTGGAGAGACGGAGAGCGTCCAACCCTTCCTCAACAGGCATCTTAGAGTAAATCCCCTAAAAAAAAAAACCCAGGATGTTGATAGATTGATACAAACTTGTGTACGGGTAACACCTCTGTCAGGGTTTTCCTAGACAAGGTGGGCTTTAGTGGTACTTTCCAGAGTTATCTGGGTATAAAATATCAGCATTTAGTCCTGTCCGGTAGTTTGTACCAGCCTGTGAGCAGTAAAAAGGCACAGAAGGACATTGCTTGTAGCCTTATACAGGCCTCAGAAAAGTTTGCCCGAGATTAGAAGGGCACCCGAGGGTGTCCATACTATTTGCCTGCTCCGAGTTATTTTCTTTTTCTTTCTGCCAGGATCCGATGAAGGAATAAGAAGACCAGTGTAATAGACGGTGACTGCTTCAGAAAGCCATTTTGCTGTGGCTTAGTGTGTGCCTATCGTATTTGTAAGAAAACATACTTGCGGCCCGCACACAGAGGATAAAGAGATGCTGTTCTCCAGTAGTTTTAATGGAATGGACTTGATGCACGGATATAACAAAACCCTAGCCTACAGTTCTTTAAAAATTGCCCTAGCATTTTCTTCCATGACAATAGCAGGCGGATCTCACAGTTGCATCTCTAGGGAAATGTTCTAATGTTTGTGTAAGTAAGGTCTGTAATTTTTTTCAAGGTGTATTAACCTCTTTGGGTAGGTGAATATTTGGGTTAGGTAAATGTGTTTTCCTTCTTTGTAGTAACACGCATGACCGATTACTACACATATGACAGAGAATGGGGAGATTCCAGACTTGCATTTTTGTACATGGTTTTTAAGATGGGAATATAGGGATTTGCTGTAAGAGTGGGGAAAAAGCCCGGACACGATTATGGCACAAAGCATCCTTAGCTATTTGAATGCAAGGCTGTTGCCAACCAATAGAGAAGTAAAAATTCAGTCTCACCGCCAGGCCTGTAAGAACCCAGGAGCTCAATTACTATCAAATAAGATTGAAATAATAATCCGCTGTTTGTTAAAGCCAAACAATTTTAAAATTCAGAATATGGCTAATAACTAAATAATTTAAAGCTAAGTTTTGTAAAGCACATTGATGATTTTTAAAGAGGTCATAACATTATATTGCACAATTCTAAAATCTTACTTTCAAAGTCTGTATATCTAATTAGATGACATAGGTTTAAGATGATTAACTTGTGACCTGAGTAACTTAATAGGGAAATTTTGATTTTTAAGCTAAAATTGACTAAGCTAACCAGACATAGTGCCAGAATAAAGAAGTATTCAGTATTGGAAAACTAAGATCTTAGAAATGTGTGCAAAGATTGAACTTCACTCATTTTTATTTTTAGTTTTAGAATTTTAGAATTAGGATTGAAATTTAAACTCAGCCCCAAAGTTTTAAGGTGGTAGAAAATTGTCTTTTGAAGTTTAACCCCAACTTCTAAAGAGTTAAATGGATTAAAAGGGAAGGGTTCTCATGGTATACTTTGTACCTGTTCTTCTCCTGGCTGTAGCTGAAGTAGAATTCCCCTTTCAGTTGGAAGGGCTGCAAGAAGGGCTTTAAGAAACCTTAGTACTTTTGGACTGAGGGGTCAGGCTGCTACCCCTGCTTCTGGTAGGAGGTTTCACCTTCCAGGCCAGAAAGGCTGAGAAGTTCCAGAAGAAGATGTTGGGATGGTAGAAGAAACTCCAGAAGAACCCAGGCTACATTCCATAAGCCTGTCTAAAGGAGAGAAGCAGGGAACAAGGACAAGATCTTAGTGCAACTTTTCTAGAAGCTTCAGGCCCTAAAGAAGTAAATTCAGTCAATCTAAAAATATAATAGACCAACCTAAGTTAGATTGCCCCAGTCAACTCTGGGAAAAATTTCAAAACTCAAAGAATGGGCTCAAAGGGTATTTAACAGTTGTACAGCTTTAGTTAGTTAACTTTTGTGTAGATCCAAATTAGCTACTTGTATATTTACAGAAAAAGAAAAACTTGAAGTTATTAACACCCTAACAGAAAATTTTTTTTTTGAAGGATGAATGCATTGACCAGAATGAATCTGAGATTAGAGATGGACGAGAGGCTCACAAAGTGGGGTTCCACCTTCAATCCTGCCTCTTTCTGAAGAAAAAAGCTTGCGAACACCTATGACCAAGAATAACAGAGGATGCTGAGCATCCCTTGTACAAAGACAGTAGAATGAGTATAACTTAGCAAGGAAAGAGGAGAGCTTCCTCTTGAGGTCCCTTTTCCAGCTTCCCTGAGTAGGGAGTAGGGATGCAGAAGTCACAAAGAAGAGGTTATTTTGTCTTTTTTGGGGGGTTTTTCTTGAAAGACATGAAAGTGCAGATAATCATGGGAATAAAGTTTATATACGTTAAAGCCTCCAAGTTGGACTGAAGAGAGCAAAGAAGAATCGTCTGGACCAGCTCTCTGGAGAAACTTGGGACAAGACCGACTCTATCCTCTTCTTAGGGGAATGATGGGATGGGACATAAAAAGATATTAAAAGAGGGGAGTGTATTTATTTCTAGGCCTTTTAGACACTAAATAGATTAGTACACCACACAACACTTAGGTCGCACACTAGGCAGGGAGCCAGTACACCACACAACACTTAGGGCGCACACTAGGCAGGGAGCCAGTACGCCACACAACACTTAGGGCGCACACTAGGCAGGGAGCCAGTACGCCACACAACACTTAGGGCGCACACTAGGCAGGGAGCCAGTACGCCACACAACACTTAGGGCGCACACTAGGCAGGGAGCCAGTACGCCACACAACACTTAGGGCGCACACTAGGCAGGGAGCCAGTACGCCACACAACACTTAGGGCGCACACTAGGCAGGGAGCCAGTACGCCACACAACACTTAGGGCGCACTCTAGGCAGGGAGCCAGTACGCCACACAACACTTAGGGCGCACTCTAGGCAGGGAGCCAGTACACCACACAACACTTAGGGCCTAAACTAGGCAGGGAGCAAGTACACCACACAACACTTAGGGCGCACACTAGGCAGGGAGCCAGTGCACCACACAACACTTAGGGCCTAAACTAGGCAGGGAGTCAGTACACCACACAACACTTAGGGCGCACTCTAGGCAGGGAGCCAGTACACCACACAACACTTAGGGCCTAAACTAGGCAGGGAGTCAGTACACCACACAACACTTAGGGCGCACTCTAGGCAGGGAGCCAGTACACCACACAACACTTAGGGCGCACACTAGGCAGGGAGCCAGTACACCACACAACACTTAGGGCGCACACTAGGCAGGGAGACAGTACACCACACAACACTTAGGGCCTAAACTAGGCAGGGAGCCAGTACACCACACAACACTTAGGGCCCACACTAGGCAGGGAGCCAGTACACCACACAACACTTAGGGCGCACACTAGGCAGGAAGCCAGTACACCACACAACACTTAGGGCCTAAACTAGGCAGGGAGCCAGTACACCACACAACACTTAGGGCGCACACTAGGCAGGGAGCCAGTACGCCACACAACACTTAGGGCGCACACTAGGCAGGGAGCCAGTACGCCACACAACACTTAGGGCGCACACTAGGCAGGAAGCCAGTACACCACACAACACTTAGGGCCTAAACTAGGCAGGGAGTCAGTACACCACACAACACTTAAGGCGCACACTAGGCAGGGAGCCAGTACACCACACAACACTTAGGGCCTAAACTAGGCAGGGAGTCAGTACACCACACAACACTTAGGGCGCACTCTAGGCAGGGAGCCAGTACACCACACAACACTTAGGGCCTAAACTAGGCAGGGAGTCAGTACACCACACAACACTTAGGGCGCACACTAGGCAGGGAGCCAGTACACCACACAACACTTAGGGCGCACACTAGGCAGGAAGCCATTACACCACACAACACTTAGGGCCTAAACTAGGCAGGGAGTCAGTACACCACACAACACTTAGGGCACACTCTAGGCAGGGAGCCAGTACACCACACAACACTTAGGGCCTAAACTAGGCAGGGAGTCAGTACACCACACAACACTTAGGGCGCACACTAGGCAGGGAGCCAGTACACCACACAACACTTAGGGCCTAAACTAGGCAGGGAGCCAGTACACCACACAACACTTAGGGCCTAAACTAGGCAGGGAGCCAGTACACCACACAACACTTAGGGCGCACTCTAGGCAGGGAGCCAGTACACCACACAACACTTAGGGCGCACTCTAGGCAGGGAGCCAGTACACCACACAACACTTAGGGCGCACACTAGGCAGGGAGCCAGTACACCACACAACACTTAGGGCCTAAACTAGGCAGGGAGTCAGTACACCACACAACACTTAGGGCACACTCTAGGAAGGGAGCAAGTACGCCACACAACACTTAGGGCGCACACTAGGCAGGGAGTCAGTACACCACACAACACTTAGGGCCTAAACTAGGCAGGGAGCCAGTACACCACACAACACTTAGGGCGCACTCTAGGCAGGGAGCCAGTACACCACACAACACTTAGGGCGCACTCTAGGCAGGGAGCCAGTACACCACACAACACTTAGGGCCTAAACTAGGCAGGGAGCCAGTACACCACACAACACTTAGGGCACACACTAGGCAGGGAGTCAGTACACCACACAACACTTAGGGCGCACACTAGGCAGGGAGCCAGTACACCACACAACACTTAGGGCCTAAACTAGGCAGGGAGCCAGTACACCACACAACACTTAGGGCCTAAACTAGGCAGGGAGCCAGTACACCACACAACACTTAGGGCGCACTCTAGGCAGGGAGCCAGTACACCACACAACACTTAGGGCGCACTCTAGGCAGGGAGCCAGTACACCACACAACACTTAGGGCGCACACTAGGCAGGGAGCCAGTACACCACACAACACTTAGGGCCTAAACTAGGCAGGGAGTCAGTACACCACACAACACTTAGGGCACACTCTAGGAAGGGAGCAAGTACGCCACACAACACTTAGGGCGCACACTAGGCAGGGAGCCAGTACACCACACAACACTTAGGGCCTAAACTAGGCAGGGAGTCAGTACACCACACAACACTTAGGGCACACTCTAGGAAGGGAGCAAGTACGCCACACAACACTTAGGGCGCACTCTAGGCAGGGAGCCAGTACACCACACAACACTTAGGGCGCACACTAGGCAGGGAGTCAGTACACCACACAACACTTAGGGCGCACTCTAGGCAGGGAGCCAGTACACCACACAACACTTAGGGCTCACACTAGGCAGGGAGCCAGTACACCACACAACACTTAGGGCCTAAACTAGGCAGGGAGCCAGTACGCCACACAACACTTAGGGCGCACTCTAGGCAGGGAGCCAGTACACCACACAACACTTAGGGCGCACACTAGGCAGGGAGCCAGTACACCACACAACACTTAGGGCCTAAACTAGGCAGGGAGCCAGTACACCACACAACACTTAGGGCGCACTCTAGGCAGGGAGCCAGTACGCCACACAACACTTAGGGCGCACACTAGGCAGGGAGCCAGTACGCCACACAACACTTAGGGCGCACACTAGGCAGGGAGCCAGTACGCCACACAACACTTAGGGCGCACACTAGGCAGGGAGCCAGTACGCCACACAACACTTAGGGCGCACTCTAGGCAGGGAGCCAGTACGCCACACAACACTTAGGGCGCACACTAGGCAGGGAGTCAGTACACCACACAACACTTAGGGCCTAAACTAGGCAGGGAGCCAGTACACCACACAACACTTAGGGCGCACTCTAGGCAGGGAGTCAGTACACCAGACAACACTTAGGGCGCACTGTAGGCAGGGAGACAGTACACCACACAACACTTAGGGCGCACACTAGGCAGGGAGCCAGTACACCACACAACACTTAGGGCGCACACTAGGCAGGGAGCCAGTACACCACACAACACTTAGGGCGCACACTAGGCAGGAAGCCAGTACACCACACAACACTTAGGGCGCACTCTAGGCAGGGAGCCAGTACGCCACACAACACTTAGGGCGCACACTAGGCAGGGAGCCAGTACGCCACACAACACTTAGGGCGCACACTAGGCAGGGAGCCAGTACGCCACACAACACTTAGGGCGCACACTAGGCAGGGAGCCAGTACGCAACACAACACTTAGGGCGCACACTAGGCAGGGAGCCAGTACGCCACACAACACTTAGGGCGCACACTAGGCAGGGAGCCAGTACGCCACACAACACTTAGGGCGCACACTAGGCAGGGAGCCAGTACGCCACACAACACTTAGGGCGCACTCTAGGCAGGGAGCCAGTACGCCACACAACACTTAGGGCGCACACTAGGCAGGGAGCCAGTACGCCACACAACACTTAGGGCGCACACTAGGCAGGGAGCCAGTACGCCACACAACACTTAGGGCGCACTCTAGGCAGGGAGCCAGTACGCCACACAACACTTAGGGCGCACACTAGGCAGGGAGTCAGTACACCACACAACACTTAGGGCCTAAACTAGGCAGGGAGCCAGTACACCACACAACACTTAGGGCGCACTTTAGGCAGGGAGTCAGTACACCACACAACACTTAGGGCGCACATTAGGCAGGGAGCCAGTATGCCACACAACACTTAGGGCGCACTCTAGGCAGGGAGTCAGTACACCAGACAACACTTAGGGCGCACTGTAGGCAGGGAGACAGTACGCCACACAACACTTAGGGCGCACACTAGGCAGGGAGCCAGTACACCACACAACACTTAGGGCGCACACTAGGCAGGGAGCCAGTACGCCACACAACACTTACGGCGCACACTAGGCAGGGAGCCAGTACGCCACACAACACTTAGGGCCTAAAATAGGCAGGGAGCCAGTACACCACACAACACTTAGGGCGCACTCTAGGCAGGGAGTCGGTACACCACACAACACTTAGGGCGCACACTAGGCAGGGAGCCAGTACTCCACACAACACTTAGGGCGCACTCTAGGCAGGGAGCCTGTACACCACACAACACTTAGGGCGCACACTAGGCAGGGAGCCAGTACACCACACAACACTTAGGGCGCACTCTAGGCAGGGAGCCAGTACACCACACAACACTTAGGGCGCACACTAGGCAGGGAGCCAGTACTCCACACAACACTTAGGGCGCACTCTAGGCAGGGAGCCAGTACACCACACAACACTTAGGGCGCACACTAGGCAGGGAGCCAGTACGCCACACAACACTTAGGGCGCACTCTAGGCAGGGAGCCAGTACACCACACAACACTTAGGGCGCACTCTAGGCAGGGAGACGGTACACCACACAACACTTAGGGCGCACACTAGGCAGGGAGCCCGTACGCCACACAACACTTAGGGCGCACTCTAGGCAGGGAGTCGGTACACCACACAACACTTAGGGCGCACACTAGGCAGGGAGCCAGTACACCACACAACACTTAGGGCGCACTCTAGGCAGGGAGTCGGTACACCACACAACACTTAGGGCGCACACTAGGCAGGGAGCCAGTACTCCACACAACACTTAGGGCGCACTCTAGGCAGGGAGCCAGTACACCACACAACACTTAGGGCGCGCTCTAGGCAGGGAGCCAGTACACCACACAACACTTAGGGCGCACACTAGGCAGGGAGCCAGTACACCACACAACACTTAGGGCGCACACTAGGCAGGGAGCCAGTACACCACACAACACTTAGGGCGCGCTCTAGGCAGGGAGCCAGTACACCACACAACACTTAGGGCGCACACTAGGCAGGGAGCCGGTACACCACACAACACTTAGGGCGCACACTAGGCAGGGAGCCAGTACGCCACACAACACTTAGGGCGCACTCTAGGCAGGGAGCCAGTACACCACACAACACTTAGGGCGCACTCTAGGCAGGGAGCCGGTACGCCACACAACACTTAGGGCGCACACTAGGCAGGGAGCCCGTACGCCACACAACACTTAGGGCGCACACTAGGCAGGGAGCCGGTACACCACACAACACTTAGGGCGCACACTAGGCAGGGAGCCAGTACGCCACACAACACTTAGGGCGCACTCTAGGCAGGGAGCCAGTACGCCACACAACACTTAGGGCGCACACTAGGCAGGGAGCCAGTACGCCACACAACACTTAGGGCGCACACTAGGCAGGGAGCCAGTACACCACACAACACTTAGGGCGCACTCTAGGCAGGGAGCCGGTACACCACACAACACTTAGGGCGCACACTAGGCAGGGAGCCAGTACGCCACACAACACTTAGGGCGCACTCTAGGCAGGGAGTCAGTACGCCACACAACACTTAGGGCGCACACTAGGCAGGGAGTCAGTACACCACACAACACTTAGGGCGCACACTAGGCAGGGAGCCAGTACACCACACAACACTTAGGGCGCACTCTAGGCAGGGAGCCAGTACACCACACAACACTTAGGGCGCACTCTAGGCAGGGAGCCAGTACACCACACAACACTTAGGGCGCACACTAGGCAGGGAGTCAGTACACCACACAACACTTAGGGCGCACACTAGGCAGGGAGCCAGTACACCACACAACACTTAGGGCGCACTCTAGGCAGGGAGCCAGTACACCACACAACACTTAGGGCGCACACTAGGCAGGGAGTCAGTACACCACACAACACTTAGGGCCTAAACTAGGCAGGGAGCCAGTACACCACACAACACTTAGGGTGCACTGTAGGCAGGGAGCCAGTACACCACACATCACTTAGGGCGCACTCTAGGCAGGGAGCCAGTACACCACACAACACTTAGGGCGCACTCTAGGCAGGGAGCCGGTACACCACACAACACATAGGGCGCACACTAGGCAGGGAGCCGGTACACCACACAACACTTAGGGCGCACTCTAGGCAGGGAGCCAGTACACCACACAACACTTAGGGCGCACTCTAGGCAGGGAGCCGGTACACCACACAACACTTAGGGCGCACACTAGGCAGGGAGCCAGTACGCCACACAACACTTAGGGCGCACTCTAGGCAGGGAGCCAGTACACCACACAACACTTAGGGCGCACTCTAGGCAGGGAGCCGGTACACCACACAACACTTAGGGCGCACACTAGGCAGGGAGTCAGTACACCACACAACACTTAGGGCGCACACTAGGCAGGGAGCCAGTACACCACACAACACTTAGGGCGCACTCTAGGCAGGGAGTCAGTACACCACACAACACTTAGGGCGCACTCTAGGCAGGGAGCCAGTACACCACACAACACTTAGGGCGCACTCTAGGCAGGGAGCCAGTACACCACACAACACTTAGGGCGCACACTAGGCAGGGAGCCAGTACACCACACAACACTTAGGGCCAAACTAGGCAGGGAGCCAGTACACCACACAACACTTAGGGCGCACACTAGGCAGGGAGCCAGTACACCACACAACACTTAGGGCGCACTCTGGGCAGGGAGCCAGTACACCACACAACACTTAGGGCGCACACTAGGCAGGGAGCCAGTACACCACACAACACTTAGGGCCTAAACTAGGCAGGGAGCCAGTACACCACACAACACTTAGGGCGCACTCTAGGCAGGGAGCCAGTACGCCGCACAACACTTAGGGCGCACTCTAGGCAGGGAGCCAGTACACCACACAACACTTAGGGCGCACACTAGGCAGGGAGCCAGTACGCCACACAACACTTAGGGCGCACTCTAGGCAGGGAGCCAGTACACCACACAACACTTAGGGTGCACACTAGGCAGGGAGCCAGTACGCCACACAACACTTAGGGCGCACACTAGGCAGGGAGCCAGTACACCACACAACACTTAGGGCGCACACTAGGCAGGGAGCCAGTACGCCACACAACACTTAGGGCGCACTCTAGGCAGGGAGCCAGTACACCACACAACACTTAGGGCGCACTCTAGGCAGGGAGCCAGTACACCACACAACACTTAGGGCCAAACTAGGCAGGGAGCCAGTACACCACACAACACTTAGGGCGCACACTAGGCAGGGAGCCAGTACGCCACACAACACTTAGGGCGCACTCTAGGCAGGGAGCCAGTACGCCACACAACACTTAGGGCGCACTCTAGGCAGGGAGCCAGTACGCCACACAACACTTAGGGCGCACACTAGGCAGGGAGCCAGTACGCCACACAACACTTAGGGCGCACTCTAGGCAGGGAGCCAGTACGCCACACAACACTTAGGGCGCACTCTAGGCAGGGAGCCAGTACGCCACACAACACTTAGGGCGCACACTAGGCAGGGAGCCAGTACGCCACACAACACTTAGGGCGCACTCTAGGCAGGGAGCCAGTACGCCACACAACACTTAGGGCGCACACTAGGCAGGGAGCCAGTACACCACACAACACTTAGGGCGCACTCTAGGCAGGGAGCCAGTACGCCACACAACACTTAGGGCGCACACTAGGCAGGGAGCCAGTACGCCACACAACACTTAGGGCGCACTCTAGGCAGGGAGCCAGTACGCCACACAACACTTAGGGCGCACACTAGGCAGGGAGCCCGTACGCCACACAACACTTAGGGCGCACACTAGGCAGGGAGCCGGTACACCACACAACACTTAGGGCGCACACTAGGCAGGGAGTCAGTACACCACACAACACTTAGGGCGCACACTAGGCAGGGAGCCAGTACACCACACAACACTTAGGGCCAAACTAGGCAGGGAGCCAGTACACCACACAACACTTAGGGCGCACACTAGGCAGGGAGTCAGTACACCACACAACACTTAGGGTGCACACTAGGCAGGGAGCCAGTACACCACACAACACTTAGGGCGCACACTAGGCAGGGAGTCAGTACACCACACAACACTTAGGGCGCACACTAGGCAGGGAGCCAGTACACCACACAACACTTAGGGCGCACACTAGGCAGGGAGTCAGTACACCACAAAACACTTAGGGCGCACACTAGGCAGGGAGTCAGTACACCACACAACACTTAGTGCGCACACTAGGCAGGGAGCCAGTACACCACACAACACTTAGGGCGCACACTAGGCAGGGAGTCAGTACACCACAAAACACTTAGGGCGCACACTAGGCAGGGAGTCAGTACACCACACAACACTTAGGGCGCACACTAGGCAGGGAGCCAGTACGCCACACAACACTTAGGGCGCACACTAGGCAGGGAGCCAGTACACCACACAACACTTAGGGCGCACACTAGGCAGGGAGCCAGTACACCACACAACACTTAGGGCCAAACTAGGCAGGGAGCCAGTACACCACACAACACTTAGGGCGCACACTAGGCAGGGAGCCAGTACGCCACACAACACTTAGGGCGCACACTAGGCAGGGAGCCAGTACACCAGACAACACTTAGGGCGCACTCTAGGCAGGGAGCCAGTACACCACACAACACTTAGGGCGCACTCTAGGCAGGGAGCCAGTACACCACACAACACTTAGGGCCACTCTAGGCAGGGAGCCAGTACACCACACAACACTTAGGGCGCACACTAGGCAGGGAGCCAGTACACCACACAACACTTAGGGCGCACTCTAGGCAGGGAGCCAGTACGCCACACAACACTTAGGGCGCACACTAGGCAGGGAGCCAGTACACCACACAACACTTAGGGCGCACTCTAGGCAGGGAGCCAGTACACCACACAACACTTAGGGCGCACACTAGGCAGGGAGCCAGTACACCACACAACACTTAGGGCGCACTCTAGGCAGGGAGCCAGTACACCACACATCACTTAGGGCGCACTGTAGGCAGGGAGCCAGTACACCACACAACACTTAGGGCGCACTCTAGGCAGGGAGCCAGTACACCACACAACACTTAGGGCGCACACTAGGCAGGGAGCCAGTACGCCACACAACACTTAGGGCGCACTCTAGGCAGGGAGCCAGTACACCACACAACACTTAGGGCGCACTCTAGGCAGGGAGCCGGTACACCACACAACACTTAGGGCACACTCTAGGCAGGGAGCCAGTACACCACACAACACTTAGGGCGCACTCTAGGCAGGGAGCCAGTACACCACACAACACTTAGGGCGCACTCTAGGCAGGGAGCCAGTACACCACACAACACTTAGGGCGCACTCTAGGCAGGGAGCCAGTACACCACACAACACTTAGGGCGCACTCTAGGCAGGGAGCCAGTACACCACACAACACTTAGGGCGCACTCTAGGCAGGGAGCCGGTACACCACACAACACTTAGGGCGCACACTAGGCAGGGAGCCAGTACGCCACACTACACTTAGGGCGCACTCTAGGCAGGGAGCCAGTACACCACACAACACTTAGGGCGCACTCTAGGCAGGGAGCCGGTACACCACACAACACTTAGGGCGCACACTAGGCAGGGAGCCAGTACACCACACAACACTTAGGGCCTAAACTAGGCAGGGAGCCAGTACACCACACAACACTTAGGGTGCACTGTAGGCAGGGAGCCAGTACACCACACATCACTTAGGGCGCACTCTAGGCAGGGAGCCAGTACACCACACAACACTTAGGGCGCACTCTAGGCAGGGAGCCGGTACACCACACAACACTTAGGGCGCACTCTAGGCAGGGAGCCAGTACACCACACAACACTTAGGGCGCACTCTAGGCAGGGAGTCAGTACACCACACAACACTTAGGGCCTAAACTAGGCAGGGAGCCAGTACACCACACAACACTTAGGGTGCACTGTAGGCAGGGAGCCAGTACACCACACATCACTTAGGGCGCACTCTAGGCAGGGAGCCAGTACACCACACAACACTTAGGGCGCACTCTAGGCAGGGAGCCGGTACACCACACAACACTTAGGGCGCACTCTAGGCAGGGAGCCGGTACACCACACAACATTTAGGGCGCACTCTAGGCAGGGAGCCAGTACACCACACAACACTTAGGGCGCACACTAGGCAGGGAGCCAGTACACCACACAACACTTAGGGCGCACACTAGGCAGGGAGCCAGTACACCACACAACACTTAGGGCGCACTCTAGGCAGGGAGTCAGTACACCACACAACACTTAGGGCGCACACTAGGCAGGGAGCCAGTACACCACACAACACTTAGGGCGCACTCTAGGCAGGGAGTCAGTACACCACACAACACTTAGGGCCTAAACTAGGCAGGGAGCCAGTACACCATACAACACTTAGGGCGCACTCTAGGCAGGGAGCCAGTACACCACACAACACTTAGGGCGCACACTAGGCAGGGAGCCAGTACACCACACAACACTTAGGGCGCACTCTAGGCAGGGAGCCAGTACACCACACAACACTTAGGGCGCACACTAGGCAGGGAGCCAGTACACCACACAACACTTAGGGCGCACTCTAGGCAGGGAGCCAGTACACCACACAACACTTAGGGCGCACTCTAGGCAGGGAGCCAGTACACCACACAACACTTAGGGCGCACACTAGGCAGGGAGCCAGTACACCACACAACACTTAGGGCCAAACTAGGCAGGGAGCCAGTACACCACACAACACTTAGGGCGCACACTAGGCAGGGAGCCAGTACACCACACAACACTTAGGGCGCACACTAGGCAGGGAGCCAGTACACCACACAACACTTAGGGCGCACTCTAGGCAGGGAGCCAGTACACCACACAACACTTAGGGCGCACACTAGGCAGGGAGCCAGTACACCACACAACACTTAGGGCCAAACTAGGCAGGGAGCCAGTACACCACACAACACTTAGGGCGCGCTCTAGGCAGGGAGCCAGTACACCACACAACACTTAGGGCGCACACTAGGCAGGGAGCCAGTACACCACACAACACTTAGGGCGCACACTAGGCAGGGAGCCAGTACGCCACACAACACTTAGGGCGCACTCTAGGCAGGGAGCCGGTACACCACACAACACTTAGGGCGCACTCTAGGCAGGGAGCCAGTACACCACACAACACTTAGGGCGCACTCTAGGCAGGGAGCCAGTACACCACACAACACTTAGGGCGCACACTAGGCAGGGAGCCAGTACACCACACAACACTTAGGGCGCACTCTAGGCAGGGAGCCAGTACACCACACAACACTTAGGGCGCACACTAGGCAGGGAGCCAGTACACCACACAACACTTAGGGCCAAACTAGGCAGGGAGCCAGTACACCACACAACACTTAGGGCGCACTCTAGGCAGGGAGCCAGTACGCCGCACAACACTTAGGGCGCACTCTAGGCAGGGAGCCAGTACACCACACAACACTTAGGGCGCACACTAGGCAGGGAGCCAGTACGCCACACAACACTTAGGGCGCACTCTAGGCAGGGAGCCAGTACACCACACAACACTTAGGGCGCACTCTAGGCAGGGAGCCAGTACACCACACATCACTTAGGGCGCACTGTAGGCAGGGAGCCAGTACACCACACAACACTTAGGGCGCACTCTAGGCAGGGAGCCAGTACACCACACAACACTTAGGGCGCACACTAGGCAGGGAGCCAGTACGCCACACAACACTTAGGGCGCACTCTAGGCAGGGAGCCAGTACACCACACAACACTTAGGGCGCACTCTAGGCAGGGAGCCGGTACACCACACAACACTTAGGGCACACTCTAGGCAGGGAGCCAGTACACCACACAACACTTAGGGCGCACTCTAGGCAGGGAGCCGGTACACCACACAACACTTAGGGCGCACTCTAGGCAGGGAGCCAGTACACCACACAACACTTAGGGCGCACTCTAGGCAGGGAGCCAGTACACCACACAACACTTAGGGCGCACTCTAGGCAGGGAGCCAGTACACCACACAACACTTAGGGCGCACTCTAGGCAGGGAGCCGGTACACCACACAACACTTAGGGCGCACACTAGGCAGGGAGCCGGTACGCCACACTACACTTAGGGCGCACTCTAGGCAGGGAGCCAGTACACCACACAACACTTAGGGCGCACTCTAGGCAGGGAGCCGGTACACCACACAACACTTAGGGCGCACACTAGGCAGGGAGCCAGTACACCACACAACACTTAGGGCCTAAACTAGGCAGGGAGCCAGTACACCACACAACACTTAGGGTGCACTGTAGGCAGGGAGCCAGTACACCACACATCACTTAGGGCGCACTCTAGGCAGGGAGCCAGTACACCACACAACACTTAGGGCGCACTCTAGGCAGGGAGCCGGTACACCACACAACACTTAGGGCGCACTCTAGGCAGGGAGCCAGTACACCACACAACACTTAGGGCGCACTCTAGGCAGGGAGTCAGTACACCACACAACACTTAGGGCCTAAACTAGGCAGGGAGCCAGTACACCACACAACACTTAGGGTGCACTGTAGGCAGGGAGCCAGTACACCACACATCACTTAGGGCGCACTCTAGGCAGGGAGCCAGTACACCACACATCACTTAGGGCGCACTCTAGGCAGGGAGCCGGTACACCACACAACACTTAGGGCGCACTCTAGGCAGGGAGCCGGTACACCACACAACACTTAGGGCGCACTCTAGGCAGGGAGCCGGTACACCACACAACATTTAGGGCGCACTCTAGGCAGGGAGCCAGTACACCACACAACACTTAGGGCGCACACTAGGCAGGGAGCCAGTACACCACACAACACTTAGGGCGCACACTAGGCAGGGAGCCAGTACACCACACAACACTTAGGGCGCACACTAGGCAGGGAGCCAGTACACCACACAACACTTAGGGCGCACTCTAGGCAGGGAGTCAGTACACCACACAACACTTAGGGCGCACACTAGGCAGGGAGCCAGTACACCACACAACACTTAGGGCGCACACTAGGCAGGGAGCCAGTACACCACACAACACTTAGGGCGCACTCTAGGCAGGGAGTCAGTACACCACACAACACTTAGGGCGCACACTAGGCAGGGAGCCAGTACACCACACAACACTTAGGGCGCACTCTAGGCAGGGAGTCAGTACACCACACAACACTTAGGGCCTAAACTAGGCAGGGAGCCAGTACACCACACAACACTTAGGGCGCACTCTAGGCAGGGAGCCAGTACACCACACAACACTTAGGGCGCACACTAGGCAGGGAGCCAGTACACCACACAACACTTAGGGCGCACTCTAGGCAGGGAGCCAGTACACCACACAACACTTAGGGCGCACACTAGGCAGGGAGCCAGTACACCACACAACACTTAGGGCGCACTCTAGGCAGGGAGCCAGTACACCACACAACACTTAGGGCGCACTCTAGGCAGGGAGCCAGTACACCACACAACACTTAGGGCGCACACTAGGCAGGGAGCCAGTACACCACACAACACTTAGGGCCTAAACTAGGCAGGGAGCCAGTACACCACACAACACTTAGGGCGCACACTAGGCAGGGAGCCAGTACACCACACAACACTTAGGGCGCACACTAGGCAGGGAGCCAGTACACCACACAACACTTAGGGCGCACTCTAGGCAGGGAGCCAGTACACCACACAACACTTAGGGCGCACACTAGGCAGGGAGCCAGTACACCACACAACACTTAGGGCCAAACTAGGCAGGGAGCCAGTACACCACACAACACTTAGGGCGCGCTCTAGGCAGGGAGCCAGTACACCACACAACACTTAGGGCGCACACTAGGCAGGGAGCCAGTACACCACACAACACTTAGGGCGCACACTAGGCAGGGAGCCAGTACGCCACACAACACTTAGGGCGCACTCTAGGCAGGGAGCCGGTACACCACACAACACTTAGGGCGCACTCTAGGCAGGGAGCCAGTACACCACACAACACTTAGGGCGCACTCTAGGCAGGGAGCCAGTACACCACACAACACTTAGGGCGCACACTAGGCAGGGAGCCAGTACACCACACAACACTTAGGGCCTAAACTAGGCAGGGAGCCAGTACACCACACAACACTTAGGGCGCGCTCTAGGCAGGGAGCCAGTACACCACACAACACTTAGGGCGCACACTAGGCAGGGAGCCAGTACACCACACAACACTTAGGGCGCACACTAGGCAGGGAGCCAGTACGCCACACAACACTTAGGGCGCACTCTAGGCAGGGAGCCGGTACACCACACAACACTTAGGGCGCACTCTAGGCAGGGAGCCAGTACACCACACAACACTTAGGGCGCACTCTAGGCAGGGAGCCAGTACACCACACAACACTTAGGGCGCACACTAGGCAGGGAGCCAGTACGCCACACAACACTTAGGGCGCACTCTAGGCAGGGAGCCGGTACACCACACAACACTTAGGGCGCACTCTAGGCAGGGAGCCAGTACACCACACAACACTTAGGGCGCACTCTAGGCAGGAAGCCAGTACACCACACAACACTTAGGGCGCACACTAGGCAGGGAGTCGGTACACCACACAACACTTAGGGCGCACACTAGGTAGGGAGCCAGTACACCACACAACACTTAGGGCGCACTCTAGGCAGGAAGCCAGTACACCACACAACACTTAGGGCGCACACTAGGCAGGGAGCCAGTACACCACACAACACTTAGGGCGCACTCTGGGCAGGGAGCCAGTACACCACACAACACTTAGGGCGCACTCTAGGCAGGGAGCCAGTACACCACACAACACTTAGGGCGCACTCTAGGCAGGGAGCCGGTACACCACACAACACTTAGGGCGCACTCTAGGCAGGGAGCCGGTACACCACACAACACTTAGGGCGCACTCTAGGCAGGGAGCCGGTACACCACACAACACTTAGGGCGCACACTAGGCAGGGAGCCAGTACGCCACACAACACTTAGGGCGCACTCTAGGCAGGGAGCCGGTACGCCACACAACACTTAGGGCGCACACTAGGCAGGGAGCCAGTACGCCACACAACACTTAGGGCGCACTCTAGGCAGGGAGTCAGTACACCACACAACACTTAGGGCGCACACTAGGCAGGGAGCCGGTACACCACACAACACTTAGGGCGCACTCTAGGCAGGGAGCCAGTACACCACACAACACTTAGGGCGCACACTAGGCAGGGAGCCAGTACACCACACAACACTTAGGGCCTAAACTAGGCAGGGAGCCAGTACACCACACAACACTTAGGGCGCACACTAGGCAGGGAGCCAGTACACCACACAACACTTAGGGCGCACACTAGGCAGGGAGCCAGTACACCACACAACACTTAGGGCGCACACTAGGCAGGGAGCCAGTACGCCACACAACACTTAGGGTGCACTCTAGGCAGGGAGCCAGTACGCCACACAACACTTAGGGCGCACTCTAGGCAGGGAGCCAGTACACCACACAACACTTAGGGCACACACTAGGCAGGGAGCCAGTACACCACACAACACTTAGGGCGCACACTAGGCAGGGAGCCGGTACACCACACAACACTTAGGGCGCACTCTAGGCAGGGAGCCGGTACACCACACAACACTTAGGGCACACACTAGGCAGGGAGCCAGTACACCACACAACACTTAGGGCGCACACTAGGCAGGGAGTCAGTACACCACACAACACTTAGGGCGCACACTAGGCAGGGAGCCGGTACACCACACAACACTTAGGGCGCACTCTAGGCAGGGAGCCCGTACGCCACACAACACTTAGGGCGCACTCTAGGCAGGGAGTCGGTACACCACACAACACTTAGGGCACACACTAGGCAGGGAGCCGGTACACCACACAATACTTAGGGCGCACTCTAGGCAGGGAGCCAGTACACCACACAACACTTAGGGCGCACTCTAGGCAGGGAGCCAGTACACCACACAACACTTAAGGCCTAAACTAGGCAGGGAGCCAGTACGCCACACAACACTTAGGGCGCACTCTAGGCAGGGAGCCAGTACACCACACAACACTTAGGGCGCACTCTAGGCAGGGAGCCAGTACACCACACAACACTTAGGGCGCACTCTAGGCAGGGAGCCGGTACACCACACAACACTTAGGGCGCACACTAGGCAGGGAGCCAGTACGCCACACAACACTTAGGGCGCACTCTAGGCAGGGAGTCAGTACACCACACAACACTTAGGGCGCACACTAGGCAGGGAGCCAGTACACCACACAACACTTAGGGCGCACACTAGGCAGGGAGCCAGTACACCACACAACACTTAGGGCGCACACTAGGCAGGGAGTCAGTACGCCACACAACACTTAGGGAACACTCTAGGCAGGGAGCCAGTACGCCACACAACACTTAGGGCGCACACTAGGCAGGGAGTCAGTACACCACACAACACTTAGGGCCAAACTAGGCAGGGAGCCAGTACACCACACAACACTTAGGGCGCACTTTAGGCAGGGAGTCAGTACACCACACAACACTTAGGGCGCACATTAGGCAGGGAGCCAGTATGCCACACAACACTTAGGGCGCACTCTAGGCAGGGAGTCAGTACACCAGACAACACTTAGGGCGCACACTAGGCAGGGAGCCAGTATGCCACACAACACTTAGGGCGCACTCTAGGCAGGGAGTCAGTACACCACACAACACTTAGGGCGCACATTAGGCAGGGAGCCAGTATGCCACACAACACTTAGGGCGCACTCTAGGCAGGGAGTCAGTACACCAGACAACACTCAGGGCGCACACTAGGCAGGGAGTCAGTACACCACACAACACTTAGGGCGCACACTAGGCAGGGAGCCAGTACACCACACAACACTTAGGGCGCACACTAGGCAGGGAGCCAGTACACCACACAACACTTAGGGCGCACACTAGGCAGGGAGTCAGTACGCCACACAACACTTAGGGAACACTCTAGGCAGGGAGCCAGTACGCCACACAACACTTAGGGCGCACACTAGGCAGGGAGTCAGTACACCACACAACACTTAGGGCCTAAACTAGGCAGGGAGCCAGTACACCACACAACACTTAGGGCGCACTTTAGGCAGGGAGTCAGTACACCACACAACACTTAGGGCGCACATTAGGCAGGGAGCCAGTATGCCACACAACACTTAGGGCGCACTCTAGGCAGGGAGTCAGTACACCAGACAACACTTAGGGCGCACTGTAGGCAGGGAGACAGTACGCCACACAACACTTAGGGCGCACACTAGGCAGGGAGCCAGTACACCACACAACACTTAGGGCGCACACTAGGCAGGGAGCCAGTACGCCACACAACACTTACGGCGCACACTAGGCAGGGAGCCAGTACGCCACACAACACTTAGGGCCAAACTAGGCAGGGAGCCAGTACACCACACAACACTTAGGGCGCACTCTAGGCAGGGAGTCGGTACACCACACAACACTTAGGGCGCACACTAGGCAGGGAGCCAGTACTCCACACAACACTTAGGGCGCACTCTAGGCAGGGAGCCTGTACACCACACAACACTTAGGGCGCACACTAGGCAGGGAGCCAGTACACCACACAACACTTAGGGCGCACTCTAGGCAGGGAGCCAGTACACCACACAACACTTAGGGCGCACACTAGGCAGGGAGCCAGTACTCCACACAACACTTAGGGCGCACTCTAGGCAGGGAGCCAGTACACCACACAACACTTAGGGCGCACACTAGGCAGGGAGCCAGTACGCCACACAACACTTAGGGCGCACTCTAGGCAGGGAGCCAGTACACCACACAACACTTAGGGCGCACTCTAGGCAGGGAGACGGTACACCACACAACACTTAGGGCGCACACTAGGCAGGGAGCCCGTACGCCACACAACACTTAGGGCGCACTCTAGGCAGGGAGTCGGTACACCACACAACACTTAGGGCGCACACTAGGCAGGGAGCCAGTACACCACACAACACTTAGGGCGCACTCTAGGCAGGGAGTCGGTACACCACACAACACTTAGGGCGCACACTAGGCAGGGAGCCAGTACTCCACACAACACTTAGGGCGCACTCTAGGCAGGGAGCCAGTACACCACACAACACTTAGGGCGCGCTCTAGGCAGGGAGCCAGTACACCACACAACACTTAGGGCGCACACTAGGCAGGGAGCCAGTACACCACACAACACTTAGGGCGCACACTAGGCAGGGAGCCAGTACACCACACAACACTTAGGGCGCGCTCTAGGCAGGGAGCCAGTACACCACACAACACTTAGGGCGCACACTAGGCAGGGAGCCAGTACACCACACAACACTTAGGGCGCACACTAGGCAGGGAGCCAGTACGCCACACAACACTTAGGGCGCACTCTAGGCAGGGAGCCAGTACACCACACAACACTTAGGGCGCACTCTAGGCAGGGAGCCGGTACGCCACACAACACTTAGGGCGCACACTAGGCAGGGAGCCCGTACGCCACACAACACTTAGGGCGCACACTAGGCAGGGAGCCGGTACACCACACAACACTTAGGGCGCACACTAGGCAGGGAGCCAGTACGCCACACAACACTTAGGGCGCACTCTAGGCAGGGAGCCAGTACGCCACACAACACTTAGGGCGCACACTAGGCAGGGAGCCAGTACGCCACACAACACTTAGGGCGCACACTAGGCAGGGAGCCAGTACACCACACAACACTTAGGGCGCACTCTAGGCAGGGAGCCGGTACACCACACAACACTTAGGGCGCACACTAGGCAGGGAGCCAGTACGCCACACAACACTTAGGGCGCACTCTAGGCAGGGAGTCAGTACGCCACACAACACTTAGGGCGCACACTAGGCAGGGAGTCAGTACACCACACAACACTTAGGGCGCACACTAGGCAGGGAGCCAGTACACCACACAACACTTAGGGCGCACTCTAGGCAGGGAGCCAGTACACCACACAACACTTAGGGCGCACTCTAGGCAGGGAGCCAGTACACCACACAACACTTAGGGCGCACACTAGGCAGGGAGTCAGTACACCACACAACACTTAGGGCGCACACTAGGCAGGGAGCCAGTACACCACACAACACTTAGGGCGCACTCTAGGCAGGGAGCCAGTACACCACACAACACTTAGGGCGCACACTAGGCAGGGAGTCAGTACACCACACAACACTTAGGGCCTAAACTAGGCAGGGAGCCAGTACACCACACAACACTTAGGGTGCACTGTAGGCAGGGAGCCAGTACACCACACATCACTTAGGGCGCACTCTAGGCAGGGAGCCAGTACACCACACAACACTTAGGGCGCACTCTAGGCAGGGAGCCGGTACACCACACAACACATAGGGCGCACACTAGGCAGGGAGCCGGTACACCACACAACACTTAGGGCGCACTCTAGGCAGGGAGCCAGTACACCACACAACACTTAGGGCGCACTCTAGGCAGGGAGCCGGTACACCACACAACACTTAGGGCGCACACTAGGCAGGGAGCCAGTACGCCACACAACACTTAGGGCGCACTCTAGGCAGGGAGCCAGTACACCACACAACACTTAGGGCGCACTCTAGGCAGGGAGCCGGTACACCACACAACACTTAGGGCGCACACTAGGCAGGGAGTCAGTACACCACACAACACTTAGGGCGCACACTAGGCAGGGAGCCAGTACACCACACAACACTTAGGGCGCACTCTAGGCAGGGAGTCAGTACACCACACAACACTTAGGGCGCACTCTAGGCAGGGAGCCAGTACACCACACAACACTTAGGGCGCACTCTAGGCAGGGAGCCAGTACACCACACAACACTTAGGGCGCACACTAGGCAGGGAGCCAGTACACCACACAACACTTAGGGCCAAACTAGGCAGGGAGCCAGTACACCACACAACACTTAGGGCGCACACTAGGCAGGGAGCCAGTACACCACACAACACTTAGGGCGCACTCTGGGCAGGGAGCCAGTACACCACACAACACTTAGGGCGCACACTAGGCAGGGAGCCAGTACACCACACAACACTTAGGGCCAAACTAGGCAGGGAGCCAGTACACCACACAACACTTAGGGCGCACTCTAGGCAGGGAGCCAGTACGCCGCACAACACTTAGGGCGCACTCTAGGCAGGGAGCCAGTACACCACACAACACTTAGGGCGCACACTAGGCAGGGAGCCAGTACGCCACACAACACTTAGGGCGCACTCTAGGCAGGGAGCCAGTACACCACACAACACTTAGGGTGCACACTAGGCAGGGAGCCAGTACGCCACACAACACTTAGGGCGCACACTAGGCAGGGAGCCAGTACACCACACAACACTTAGGGCGCACACTAGGCAGGGAGCCAGTACGCCACACAACACTTAGGGCGCACTCTAGGCAGGGAGCCAGTACACCACACAACACTTAGGGCGCACTCTAGGCAGGGAGCCAGTACACCACACAACACTTAGGGCCAAACTAGGCAGGGAGCCAGTACACCACACAACACTTAGGGCGCACACTAGGCAGGGAGCCAGTACGCCACACAACACTTAGGGCGCACTCTAGGCAGGGAGCCAGTACGCCACACAACACTTAGGGCGCACTCTAGGCAGGGAGCCAGTACGCCACACAACACTTAGGGCGCACACTAGGCAGGGAGCCAGTACGCCACACAACACTTAGGGCGCACTCTAGGCAGGGAGCCAGTACGCCACACAACACTTAGGGCGCACTCTAGGCAGGGAGCCAGTACGCCACACAACACTTAGGGCGCACACTAGGCAGGGAGCCAGTACGCCACACAACACTTAGGGCGCACTCTAGGCAGGGAGCCAGTACGCCACACAACACTTAGGGCGCACACTAGGCAGGGAGCCAGTACACCACACAACACTTAGGGCGCACTCTAGGCAGGGAGCCAGTACGCCACACAACACTTAGGGCGCACACTAGGCAGGGAGCCAGTACGCCACACAACACTTAGGGCGCACTCTAGGCAGGGAGCCAGTACGCCACACAACACTTAGGGCGCACACTAGGCAGGGAGCCCGTACGCCACACAACACTTAGGGCGCACACTAGGCAGGGAGCCGGTACACCACACAACACTTAGGGCGCACACTAGGCAGGGAGTCAGTACACCACACAACACTTAGGGCGCACACTAGGCAGGGAGCCAGTACACCACACAACACTTAGGGCCAAACTAGGCAGGGAGCCAGTACACCACACAACACTTAGGGCGCACACTAGGCAGGGAGTCAGTACACCACACAACACTTAGGGTGCACACTAGGCAGGGAGCCAGTACACCACACAACACTTAGGGCGCACACTAGGCAGGGAGTCAGTACACCACACAACACTTAGGGCGCACACTAGGCAGGGAGCCAGTACACCACACAACACTTAGGGCGCACACTAGGCAGGGAGTCAGTACACCACAAAACACTTAGGGCGCACACTAGGCAGGGAGTCAGTACACCACACAACACTTAGTGCGCACACTAGGCAGGGAGCCAGTACACCACACAACACTTAGGGCGCACACTAGGCAGGGAGTCAGTACACCACAAAACACTTAGGGCGCACACTAGGCAGGGAGTCAGTACACCACACAACACTTAGGGCGCACACTAGGCAGGGAGCCAGTACGCCACACAACACTTAGGGCGCACACTAGGCAGGGAGCCAGTACACCACACAACACTTAGGGCGCACACTAGGC
Source organism: Sminthopsis crassicaudata (assembly GCF_048593235.1). Classification (NCBI taxonomy): domain Eukaryota; kingdom Metazoa; phylum Chordata; class Mammalia; order Dasyuromorphia; family Dasyuridae; genus Sminthopsis; species Sminthopsis crassicaudata. Next base: position 11,991,162 of record NC_133622.1, read on the forward strand.
AGGGAGCCAGTACACCACACAACACTTAGGGCCAAACTAGGCAGGGAGCCAGTACACCACACAACACTTAGGGCGCACACTAGGCAGGGAGCCAGTACGCCACACAACACTTAGGGCGCACACTAGGCAGGGAGCCAGTACACCAGACAACACTTAGGGCGCACTCTAGGCAGGGAGCCAGTACACCACACAACACTTAGGGCGCACTCTAGGCAGGGAGCCAGTACACCACACAACACTTAGGGCCAAACTAGGCAGGGAGCCAGTACACCACACAACACTTAGGGCGCACACTAGGCAGGGAGCCAGTACACCACACAACACTTAGGGCGCACTCTAGGCAGGGAGCCAGTACGCCACACAACACTTAGGGCGCACACTAGGCAGGGAGCCAGTACACCACACAACACTTAGGGCGCACTCTAGGCAGGGAGCCAGTACACCACACAACACTTAGGGCGCACACTAGGCAGGGAGCCAGTACACCACACAACACTTAGGGCGCACTCTAGGCAGGGAGCCAGTACACCACACATCACTTAGGGCGCACTGTAGGCAGGGAGCCAGTACACCACACAACACTTAGGGCGCACTCTAGGCAGGGAGCCAGTACACCACACAACACTTAGGGCGCACACTAGGCAGGGAGCCAGTACGCCACACAACACTTAGGGCGCACTCTAGGCAGGGAGCCAGTACACCACACAACACTTAGGGCGCACTCTAGGCAGGGAGCCGGTACACCACACAACACTTAGGGCACACTCTAGGCAGGGAGCCAGTACACCACACAACACTTAGGGCGCACTCTAGGCAGGGAGCCAGTACACCACACAACACTTAGGGCGCACTCTAGGCAGGGAGCCAGTACACCACACAACACTTAGGGCGCACTCTAGGCAGGGAGCCAGTACACCACACAACACTTAGGGCGCACTCTAGGCAGGGAGCCAGTACACCACACAACACTTAGGGCGCACTCTAGGCAGGGAGCCGGTACACCACACAACACTTAGGGCGCACACTAGGCAGGGAGCCAGTACGCCACACTACACTTAGGGCGCACTCTAGGCAGGGAGCCAGTACACCACACAACACTTAGGGCGCACTCTAGGCAGGGAGCCGGTACACCACACAACACTTAGGGCGCACACTAGGCAGGGAGCCAGTACACCACACAACACTTAGGGCCTAAACTAGGCAGGGAGCCAGTACACCACACAACACTTAGGGTGCACTGTAGGCAGGGAGCCAGTACACCACACATCACTTAGGGCGCACTCTAGGCAGGGAGCCAGTACACCACACAACACTTAGGGCGCACTCTAGGCAGGGAGCCGGTACACCACACAACACTTAGGGCGCACTCTAGGCAGGGAGCCAGTACACCACACAACACTTAGGGCGCACTCTAGGCAGGGAGTCAGTACACCACACAACACTTAGGGCCTAAACTAGGCAGGGAGCCAGTACACCACACAACACTTAGGGTGCACTGTAGGCAGGGAGCCAGTACACCACACATCACTTAGGGCGCACTCTAGGCAGGGAGCCAGTACACCACACAACACTTAGGGCGCACTCTAGGCAGGGAGCCGGTACACCACACAACACTTAGGGCGCACTCTAGGCAGGGAGCCGGTACACCACACAACATTTAGGGCGCACTCTAGGCAGGGAGCCAGTACACCACACAACACTTAGGGCGCACACTAGGCAGGGAGCCAGTACACCACACAACACTTAGGGCGCACACTAGGCAGGGAGCCAGTACACCACACAACACTTAGGGCGCACTCTAGGCAGGGAGTCAGTACACCACACAACACTTAGGGCGCACACTAGGCAGGGAGCCAGTACACCACACAACACTTAGGGCGCACTCTAGGCAGGGAGTCAGTACACCACACAACACTTAGGGCCAAACTAGGCAGGGAGCCAGTACACCACACAACACTTAGGGCGCACTCTAGGCAGGGAGCCAGTACACCACACAACACTTAGGGCGCACACTAGGCAGGGAGCCAGTACACCACACAACACTTAGGGCGCACTCTAGGCAGGGAGCCAGTACACCACACAACACTTAGGGCGCACACTAGGCAGGGAGCCAGTACACCACACAACACTTAGGGCGCACTCTAGGCAGGGAGCCAGTACACCACACAACACTTAGGGCGCACTCTAGGCAGGGAGCCAGTACACCACACAACACTTAGGGCGCACACTAGGCAGGGAGCCAGTACACCACACAACACTTAGGGCCTAAACTAGGCAGGGAGCCAGTACACCACACAACACTTAGGGCGCACACTAGGCAGGGAGCCAGTACACCACACAACACTTAGGGCGCACACTAGGCAGGGAGCCAGTACACCACACAACACTTAGGGCGCACTCTAGGCAGGGAGCCAGTACACCACACAACACTTAGGGCGCACACTAGGCAGGGAGCCAGTACACCACACAACACTTAGGGCCTAAACTAGGCAGGGAGCCAGTACACCACACAACACTTAGGGCGCGCTCTAGGCAGGGAGCCAGTACACCACACAACACTTAGGGCGCACACTAGGCAGGGAGCCAGTACACCACACAACACTTAGGGCGCACACTAGGCAGGGAGCCAGTACGCCACACAACACTTAGGGCGCACTCTAGGCAGGGAGCCGGTACACCACACAACACTTAGGGCGCACTCTAGGCAGGGAGCCAGTACACCACACAACACTTAGGGCGCACTCTAGGCAGGGAGCCAGTACACCACACAACACTTAGGGCGCACACTAGGCAGGGAGCCAGTACACCACACAACACTTAGGGCGCACTCTAGGCAGGGAGCCAGTACACCACACAACACTTAGGGCGCACACTAGGCAGGGAGCCAGTACACCACACAACACTTAGGGCCAAACTAGGCAGGGAGCCAGTACACCACACAACACTTAGGGCGCACTCTAGGCAGGGAGCCAGTACGCCGCACAACACTTAGGGCGCACTCTAGGCAGGGAGCCAGTACACCACACAACACTTAGGGCGCACACTAGGCAGGGAGCCAGTACGCCACACAACACTTAGGGCGCACTCTAGGCAGGGAGCCAGTACACCACACAACACTTAGGGTGCACACTAGGCAGGGAGCCAGTACGCCACACAACACTTAGGGCGCACACTAGGCAGGGAGCCAGTACACCACACAACACTTAGGGCGCACACTAGGCAGGGAGCCAGTACGCCACACAACACTTAGGGCGCACTCTAGGCAGGGAGCCAGTACACCACACAACACTTAGGGCGCACTCTAGGCAGGGAGCCAGTACACCACACAACACTTAGGGCCAAACTAGGCAGGGAGCCAGTACACCACACAACACTTAGGGCGCACACTAGGCAGGGAGCCAGTACGCCACACAACACTTAGGGCGCACTCTAGGCAGGGAGCCAGTACGCCACACAACACTTAGGGCGCACTCTAGGCAGGGAGCCAGTACGCCACACAACACTTAGGGCGCACACTAGGCAGGGAGCCAGTACGCCACACAACACTTAGGGCGCACTCTAGGCAGGGAGCCAGTACGCCACACAACACTTAGGGCGCACTCTAGGCAGGGAGCCAGTACGCCACACAACACTTAGGGCGCACACTAGGCAGGGAGCCAGTACGCCACACAACACTTAGGGCGCACTCTAGGCAGGGAGCCAGTACGCCACACAACACTTAGGGCGCACACTAGGCAGGGAGCCAGTACACCACACAACACTTAGGGCGCACTCTAGGCAGGGAGCCAGTACGCCACACAACACTTAGGGCGCACACTAGGCAGGGAGCCAGTACGCCACACAACACTTAGGGCGCACTCTAGGCAGGGAGCCAGTACGCCACACAACACTTAGGGCGCACACTAGGCAGGGAGCCCGTACGCCACACAACACTTAGGGCGCACACTAGGCAGGGAGCCGGTACACCACACAACACTTAGGGCGCACACTAGGCAGGGAGTCAGTACACCACACAACACTTAGGGCGCACACTAGGCAGGGAGCCAGTACACCACACAACACTTAGGGCCTAAACTAGGCAGGGAGCCAGTACACCACACAACACTTAGGGCGCACACTAGGCAGGGAGTCAGTACACCACACAACACTTAGGGTGCACACTAGGCAGGGAGCCAGTACACCACACAACACTTAGGGCGCACACTAGGCAGGGAGTCAGTACACCACACAACACTTAGGGCGCACACTAGGCAGGGAGCCAGTACACCACACAACACTTAGGGCGCACACTAGGCAGGGAGTCAGTACACCACAAAACACTTAGGGCGCACACTAGGCAGGGAGTCAGTACACCACACAACACTTAGTGCGCACACTAGGCAGGGAGCCAGTACACCACACAACACTTAGGGCGCACACTAGGCAGGGAGTCAGTACACCACAAAACACTTAGGGCGCACACTAGGCAGGGAGTCAGTACACCACACAACACTTAGGGCGCACACTAGGCAGGGAGCCAGTACGCCACACAACACTTAGGGCGCACACTAGGCAGGGAGCCAGTACACCACACAACACTTAGGGCGCACACTAGGCAGGGAGCCAGTACACCACACAACACTTAGGGCCAAACTAGGCAGGGAGCCAGTACACCACACAACACTTAGGGCGCACACTAGGCAGGGAGCCAGTACGCCACACAACACTTAGGGCGCACACTAGGCAGGGAGCCAGTACACCAGACAACACTTAGGGCGCACTCTAGGCAGGGAGCCAGTACACCACACAACACTTAGGGCGCACTCTAGGCAGGGAGCCAGTACACCACACAACACTTAGGGCGCTAAACTAGGCAGGGAGCCAGTACACCACACAACACTTAGGGCGCACACTAGGCAGGGAGCCAGTACACCACACAACACTTAGGGCGCACTCTAGGCAGGGAGCCAGTACGCCACACAACACTTAGGGCGCACACTAGGCAGGGAGCCAGTACACCACACAACACTTAGGGCGCACTCTAGGCAGGGAGCCAGTACACCACACAACACTTAGGGCGCACACTAGGCAGGGAGCCAGTACACCACACAACACTTAGGGCGCACTCTAGGCAGGGAGCCAGTACACCACACATCACTTAGGGCGCACTGTAGGCAGGGAGCCAGTACACCACACAACACTTAGGGCGCACTCTAGGCAGGGAGCCAGTACACCACACAACACTTAGGGCGCACACTAGGCAGGGAGCCAGTACGCCACACAACACTTAGGGCGCACTCTAGGCAGGGAGCCAGTACACCACACAACACTTAGGGCGCACTCTAGGCAGGGAGCCGGTACACCACACAACACTTAGGGCACACTCTAGGCAGGGAGCCAGTACACCACACAACACTTAGGGCGCACTCTAGGCAGGGAGCCAGTACACCACACAACACTTAGGGCGCACTCTAGGCAGGGAGCCAGTACACCACACAACACTTAGGGCGCACTCTAGGCAGGGAGCCAGTACACCACACAACACTTAGGGCGCACTCTAGGCAGGGAGCCAGTACACCACACAACACTTAGGGCGCACTCTAGGCAGGGAGCCGGTACACCACACAACACTTAGGGCGCACACTAGGCAGGGAGCCGGTACGCCACACTACACTTAGGGCGCACTCTAGGCAGGGAGCCAGTACACCACACAACACTTAGGGCGCACTCTAGGCAGGGAGCCGGTACACCACACAACACTTAGGGCGCACACTAGGCAGGGAGCCAGTACACCACACAACACTTAGGGCCTAAACTAGGCAGGGAGCCAGTACACCACACAACACTTAGGGTGCACTGTAGGCAGGGAGCCAGTACACCACACATCACTTAGGGCGCACTCTAGGCAGGGAGCCAGTACACCACACAACACTTAGGGCGCACTCTAGGCAGGGAGCCGGTACACCACACAACACTTAGGGCGCACTCTAGGCAGGGAGCCAGTACACCACACAACACTTAGGGCGCACTCTAGGCAGGGAGTCAGTACACCACACAACACTTAGGGCCTAAACTAGGCAGGGAGCCAGTACACCACACAACACTTAGGGTGCACTGTAGGCAGGGAGCCAGTACACCACACATCACTTAGGGCGCACTCTAGGCAGGGAGCCAGTACACCACACAACACTTAGGGCGCACTCTAGGCAGGGAGCCGGTACACCACACAACACTTAGGGCGCACTCTAGGCAGGGAGCCGGTACACCACACAACATTTAGGGCGCACTCTAGGCAGGGAGCCAGTACACCACACAACACTTAGGGCGCACACTAGGCAGGGAGCCAGTACACCACACAACACTTAGGGCGCACACTAGGCAGGGAGCCAGTACACCACACAACACTTAGGGCGCACTCTAGGCAGGGAGTCAGTACACCACACAACACTTAGGGCGCACACTAGGCAGGGAGCCAGTACACCACACAACACTTAGGGCGCACTCTAGGCAGGGAGTCAGTACACCACACAACACTTAGGGCCACACTAGGCAGGGAGCCAGTACACCACACAACACTTAGGGCGCACTCTAGGCAGGGAGCCAGTACACCACACAACACTTAGGGCGCACACTAGGCAGGGAGCCAGTACACCACACAACACTTAGGGCGCACTCTAGGCAGGGAGCCAGTACACCACACAACACTTAGGGCGCACACTAGGCAGGGAGCCAGTACACCACACAACACTTAGGGCGCACTCTAGGCAGGGAGCCAGTACACCACACAACACTTAGGGCGCACTCTAGGCAGGGAGCCAGTACACCACACAACACTTAGGGCGCACACTAGGCAGGGAGCCAGTACACCACACAACACTTAGGGCCAAACTAGGCAGGGAGCCAGTACACCACACAACACTTAGGGCGCACACTAGGCAGGGAGCCAGTACACCACACAACACTTAGGGCGCACACTAGGCAGGGAGCCAGTACACCACACAACACTTAGGGCGCACTCTAGGCAGGGAGCCAGTACACCACACAACACTTAGGGCGCACACTAGGCAGGGAGCCAGTACACCACACAACACTTAGGGCCAAACTAGGCAGGGAGCCAGTACACCACACAACACTTAGGGCGCGCTCTAGGCAGGGAGCCAGTACACCACACAACACTTAGGGCGCACACTAGGCAGGGAGCCAGTACACCACACAACACTTAGGGCGCACACTAGGCAGGGAGCCAGTACGCCACACAACACTTAGGGCGCACTCTAGGCAGGGAGCCGGTACACCACACAACACTTAGGGCGCACTCTAGGCAGGGAGCCAGTACACCACACAACACTTAGGGCGCACTCTAGGCAGGGAGCCAGTACACCACACAACACTTAGGGCGCACACTAGGCAGGGAGCCAGTACACCACACAACACTTAGGGCCTAAACTAGGCAGGGAGCCAGTACACCACACAACACTTAGGGCGCGCTCTAGGCAGGGAGCCAGTACACCACACAACACTTAGGGCGCACACTAGGCAGGGAGCCAGTACACCACACAACACTTAGGGCGCACACTAGGCAGGGAGCCAGTACGCCACACAACACTTAGGGCGCACTCTAGGCAGGGAGCCGGTACACCACACAACACTTAGGGCGCACTCTAGGCAGGGAGCCAGTACACCACACAACACTTAGGGCGCACTCTAGGCAGGGAGCCAGTACACCACACAACACTTAGGGCGCACACTAGGCAGGGAGCCAGTACGCCACACAACACTTAGGGCGCACTCTAGGCAGGGAGCCGGTACACCACACAACACTTAGGGCGCACTCTAGGCAGGGAGCCAGTACACCACACAACACTTAGGGCGCACTCTAGGCAGGAAGCCAGTACACCACACAACACTTAGGGCGCACACTAGGCAGGGAGTCGGTACACCACACAACACTTAGGGCGCACACTAGGTAGGGAGCCAGTACACCACACAACACTTAGGGCGCACTCTAGGCAGGAAGCCAGTACACCACACAACACTTAGGGCGCACACTAGGCAGGGAGCCAGTACACCACACAACACTTAGGGTGCACTGTAGGCAGGGAGCCAGTACACCACACATCACTTAGGGCGCACTCTAGGCAGGGAGCCAGTACACCACACAACACTTAGGGCGCACTCTAGGCAGGGAGCCGGTACACCACACAACACTTAGGGCGCACTCTAGGCAGGGAGCCGGTACACCACACAACACTTAGGGCGCACTCTAGGCAGGGAGCCGGTACACCACACAACACTTAGGGCGCACACTAGGCAGGGAGCCAGTACGCCACACAACACTTAGGGCGCACTCTAGGCAGGGAGCCGGTACGCCACACAACACTTAGGGCGCACACTAGGCAGGGAGCCAGTACGCCACACAACACTTAGGGCGCACTCTAGGCAGGGAGTCAGTACACCACACAACACTTAGGGCGCACACTAGGCAGGGAGCCGGTACACCACACAACACTTAGGGCGCACTCTAGGCAGGGAGCCAGTACACCACACAACACTTAGGGCGCACACTAGGCAGGGAGCCAGTACACCACACAACACTTAGGGCCTAAACTAGGCAGGGAGCCAGTACACCACACAACACTTAGGGCGCACACTAGGCAGGGAGCCAGTACACCACACAACACTTAGGGCGCACACTAGGCAGGGAGCCAGTACACCACACAACACTTAGGGCGCACACTAGGCAGGGAGCCAGTACGCCACACAACACTTAGGGTGCACTCTAGGCAGGGAGCCAGTACGCCACACAACACTTAGGGCGCACTCTAGGCAGGGAGCCAGTACACCACACAACACTTAGGGCACACACTAGGCAGGGAGCCAGTACACCACACAACACTTAGGGCGCACACTAGGCAGGGAGCCGGTACACCACACAACACTTAGGGCGCACTCTAGGCAGGGAGCCGGTACACCACACAACACTTAGGGCACACACTAGGCAGGGAGCCAGTACACCACACAACACTTAGGGCGCACACTAGGCAGGGAGTCAGTACACCACACAACACTTAGGGCGCACACTAGGCAGGGAGCCGGTACACCACACAACACTTAGGGCGCACTCTAGGCAGGGAGCCCGTACGCCACACAACACTTAGGGCGCACTCTAGGCAGGGAGTCGGTACACCACACAACACTTAGGGCACACACTAGGCAGGGAGCCGGTACACCACACAATACTTAGGGCGCACTCTAGGCAGGGAGCCAGTACACCACACAACACTTAGGGCGCACTCTAGGCAGGGAGCCAGTACACCACACAACAATTAAGGCCTAAACTAGGCAGGGAGCCAGTACGCCACACAACACTTAGGGCGCACTCTAGGCAGGGAGCCAGTACACCACACAACACTTAGGGCGCACTCTAGGCAGGGAGCCGGTACACCACACAACACTTAGGGCGCACACTAGGCAGGGAGCCAGTACGCCACACAACACTTAGGGCGCACTCTAGGCAGGGAGTCAGTACGCCACACAACACTTAGGGCGCACACTAGGCAGGGAGCCAGTACACCACACAACACTTAGGGCGCACACTAGGCAGGGAGCCAGTACACCACACAACACTTAGGGCGCACACTAGGCAGGGAGTCAGTACACCACACAACACTTAGGGCGCACACTAGGCAGGGAGTCAGTACACCACACAACACTTAGGGCGCACACTAGGCAGGGAGCCAGTACACCACACAACACTTAGGGCGCACACTAGGCAGGGAGTCAGTACACCACACAACACTTAGGGCGCACACTAGGCAGGGAGCCAGTACACCACACAACACTTAGGGCGCACACTAGGCAGGGAGTCAGTACACCACACAACACTTAGGGCGCACACTAGGCAGGGAGCCAGTACGCCACACAACACTTAGGGCGCACACTAGGCAGGGAGCCAGTACACCACACAACACTTAGGGCGCACACTAGGCAGGGAGCCAGTACACCACACAACACTTAGGGCGCACTCTAGGCAGGGAGCCAGTACGCCACACAACACTTAGGGCGCACTCTAGGCAGGGAGCCAGTACACCACACAACACTTAGGGCGCACTCTAGGCAGGGAGCCGGTACACCACACAACACTTAGGGCGCACACTAGGCAGGGAGCCGGTACACCACACAACACTTAGGGCGCACACTAGGCAGGGAGCCAGTACGCCACACAACACTTAGGGCGCACACTAGGCAGGGAGCCAGTACGCCACACAACACTTAGGGCGCACTCTAGGCAGGGAGCCAGTACGCCACACAACACTTAGGGCGCACTCTAGGCAGGGAGCCAGTACGCCACACAACACTTAGGGCGCACTCTAGGCAGGGAGCCAGTACACCACACAACACTTAGGGCGCACTCTAGGCAGGGAGCCAGTACACCACACAACACTTAGGGCGCACTCTAGGCAGGGAGCCAGTACGCCACACAACACTTAGGGCGCACTCTAGGCAGGGAGCCAGTACACCACACAACACTTAGGGCGCACTCTAGGCAGGGAGCCAGTACACCACACAACACTTAGGGCGCACTCTAGGCAGGGAGCCGGTACACCACACAACACTTAGGGCGCACTCTAGGCAGGGAGCCAGTACACCACACAACACTTAAGGCCTAAACTAGGCAGGGAGCCAGTACGCCACACAACACTTAGGGCGCACTCTAGGCAGGGAGCCCGTACGCCACACAACACTTAGGGCGCACACTAGGCAGGGAGCCGGTACACCACACAACACTTAGGGCGCACTCTAGGCAGGGAGCCGGTACACCACACAACACTTAGGGCGCACACTAGGCAGGGAGCCAGTACGCCACACAACACTTAGGGCGCACTCTAGGCAGGGAGTCAGTACGCCACACAACACTTAGGGCGCACACTAGGCAGGGAGCCAGTACACCACACAACACTTAGGGCGCACACTAGGCAGGGAGCCAGTACACCACACAACACTTAGGGCGCACACTAGGCAGGGAGTCAGTACACCACACAACACTTAGGGCGCACACTAGGCAGGGAGTCAGTACACCACACAACACTTAGGGCGCACACTAGGCAGGGAGCCAGTACACCACACAACACTTAGGGCGCACACTAGGCAGGGAGTCAGTACACCACACAACACTTAGGGCGCACACTAGGCAGGGAGCCAGTACACCACACAACACTTAGGGCGCACACTAGGCAGGGAGTCAGTACACCACACAACACTTAGGGCGCACACTAGGCAGGGAGCCAGTACGCCACACAACACTTAGGGCGCACACTAGGCAGGGAGCCAGTACACCACACAACACTTAGGGCGCACACTAGGCAGGGAGCCAGTACGCCACACAACACTTAGGGCGCACTCTAGGCAGGGAGCCAGTACGCCACACAACACTTAGGGCGCACTCTAGGCAGGGAGCCAGTACGCCACACAACACTTAGGGCGCACTCTAGGCAGGGAGCCGGTACACCACACAACACTTAGGGCGCACACTAGGCAGGGAGTCAGTACACCACACAACACTTAGGGCGCACACTAGGCAGGGAGCCAGTACGCCACACAACACTTAGGGCGCACACTAGGCAGGGAGCCAGTACGCCACACAACACTTAGGGCGCACTCTAGGCAGGGAGCCAGTACGCCACACAACACTTAGGGCGCACTCTAGGCAGGGAGCCAGTACGCCACACAACACTTAGGGCGCACTCTAGGCAGGGAGCCAGTACACCACACAACACTTAGGGCGCACTCTAGGCAGGGAGCCAGTACGCCACACAACACTTAGGGCGCACTCTAGGCAGGGAGCCAGTACACCACACAACACTTAGGGCGCACTCTAGGCAGGGAGCCAGTACACCACACAACACTTAGGGCGCACTCTAGGCAGGGAGCCGGTACACCACACAACACTTAGGGCGCACACTAGGCAGGGAGCCAGTACACCACACAACACTTAGGGCGCACACTAGGCAGGGAGTCAGTACACCACACAACACTTAGGGCGCACACTAGGCAGGGAGTCAGTACACCACACAACACTTAGGGCGCACACTAGGCAGGGAGCCAGTACACCACACAACACTTAGGGCGCACACTAGGCAGGGAGTCAGTACACCACACAACACTTAGGGCGCACACTAGGCAGGGAGTCAGTACACCACACAACACTTAGGGCGCACACTAGGCAGGGAGCCAGTACGCCACACAACACTTAGGGCGCACACTAGGCAGGGAGCCAGTACACCACACAACACTTAGGGCGCACACTAGGCAGGGAGCCAGTACACCACACAACACTTAGGGCCTAAACTAGGCAGGGAGCCAGTACACCACACAACACTTAGGGCGCACACTAGGCAGGGAGCCAGTACGCCACACAACACTTAGGGCGCACACTAGGCAGGGAGCCAGTACACCAGACAACACTTAGGGCGCACTCTAGGCAGGGAGCCAGTACACCACACAACACTTAGGGCGCACTCTAGGCAGGGAGCCAGTACACCACACAACACTTAGGGCCTAAACTAGGCAGGGAGCCAGTACACCACACAACACTTAGGGCGCACACTAGGCAGGGAGCCAGTACACCACACAACACTTAGGGCGCACTCTAGGCAGGGAGCCAGTACGCCACACAACACTTAGGGCGCACACTAGGCAGGGAGCCAGTACACCACACAACACTTAGGGCGCACTCTAGGCAGGGAGCCAGTACACCACACAACACTTAGGGCGCACACTAGGCAGGGAGCCAGTACACCACACAACACTTAGGGCGCACTCTAGGCAGGGAGCCAGTACACCACACATCACTTAGGGCGCACTCTAGGCAGGGAGCCAGTACACCACACAACACTTAGGGCGCACACTAGGCAGGGAGCCAGTACGCCACACAACACTTAGGGCGCACTCTAGGCAGGGAGCCAGTACACCACACAACACTTAGGGCGCACTCTAGGCAGGGAGCCGGTACACCACACAACACTTAGGGCACACTCTAGGCAGGGAGCCAGTACACCACACAACACTTAGGGCGCACTCTAGGCAGGGAGCCAGTACACCACACAACACTTAGGGCGCACTCTAGGCAGGGAGCCAGTACACCACACAACACTTAGGGCGCACTCTAGGCAGGGAGCCAGTACACCACACAACACTTAGGGCGCACTCTAGGCAGGGAGCCAGTACACCACACAACACTTAGGGCGCACTCTAGGCAGGGAGCCGGTACACCACACAACACTTAGGGCGCACACTAGGCAGGGAGCCAGTACGCCACACTACACTTAGGGCGCACTCTAGGCAGGGAGCCAGTACACCACACAACACTTAGGGCGCACTCTAGGCAGGGAGCCGGTACACCACACAACACTTAGGGCGCACACTAGGCAGGGAGCCAGTACACCACACAACACTTAGGGCCTAAACTAGGCAGGGAGCCAGTACACCACACAACACTTAGGGTGCACTGTAGGCAGGGAGCCAGTACACCACACATCACTTAGGGCGCACTCTAGGCAGGGAGCCAGTACACCACACAACACTTAGGGCGCACTCTAGGCAGGGAGCCGGTACACCACACAACACTTAGGGCGCACTCTAGGCAGGGAGCCAGTACACCACACAACACTTAGGGCGCACTCTAGGCAGGGAGTCAGTACACCACACAACACTTAGGGCCTAAACTAGGCAGGGAGCCAGTACACCACACAACACTTAGGGTGCACTGTAGGCAGGGAGCCAGTACACCACACATCACTTAGGGCGCACTCTAGGCAGGGAGCCAGTACACCACACAACACTTAGGGCGCACTCTAGGCAGGGAGCCGGTACACCACACAACACTTAGGGCGCACTCTAGGCAGGGAGCCGGTACACCACACAACATTTAGGGCGCACTCTAGGCAGGGAGCCAGTACACCACACAACACTTAGGGCGCACACTAGGCAGGGAGCCAGTACACCACACAACACTTAGGGCGCACACTAGGCAGGGAGCCAGTACACCACACAACACTTAGGGCGCACTCTAGGCAGGGAGTCAGTACACCACACAACACTTAGGGCGCACACTAGGCAGGGAGCCAGTACACCACACAACACTTAGGGCCTAAACTAGGCAGGGAGCCAGTACACCACACAACACTTAGGGCGCACTCTAGGCAGGGAGCCAGTACACCACACAACACTTAGGGCGCACACTAGGCAGGGAGCCAGTACACCACACAACACTTAGGGCGCACTCTAGGCAGGGAGTCAGTACACCACACAACACTTAGGGCGCACACTAGGCAGGGAGCCAGTACACCACACAACACTTAGGGCCTAAACTAGGCAGGGAGCCAGTACACCACACAACACTTAGGGCGCACACTAGGCAGGGAGCCAGTACACCACACAACACTTAGGGCGCACACTAGGCAGGGAGCCAGTACACCACACAACACTTAGGGCGCACTCTAGGCAGGGAGCCAGTACACCACACAACACTTAGGGCGCACACTAGGCAGGGAGCCAGTACACCACACAACACTTAGGGCCTAAACTAGGCAGGGAGCCAGTACACCACACAACACTTAGGGCGCGCTCTAGGCAGGGAGCCAGTACACCACACAACACTTAGGGCGCACACTAGGCAGGGAGCCAGTACACCACACAACACTTAGGGCGCACACTAGGCAGGGAGCCAGTACGCCACACAACACTTAGGGCGCACTCTAGGCAGGGAGCCGGTACACCACACAACACTTAGGGCGCACTCTAGGCAGGGAGCCAGTACACCACACAACACTTAGGGCGCACTCTAGGCAGGGAGCCAGTACACCACACAACACTTAGGGCGCACACTAGGCAGGGAGCCAGTACACCACACAACACTTAGGGCCTAAACTAGGCAGGGAGCCAGTACACCACACAACACTTAGGGCGCGCTCTAGGCAGGGAGCCAGTACACCACACAACACTTAGGGCGCACACTAGGCAGGGAGCCAGTACACCACACAACACTTAGGGCGCACACTAGGCAGGGAGCCAGTACGCCACACAACACTTAGGGCGCACTCTAGGCAGGGAGCCGGTACACCACACAACACTTAGGGCGCACTCTAGGCAGGGAGCCAGTACACCACACAACACTTAGGGCGCACTCTAGGCAGGGAGCCAGTACACCACACAACACTTAGGGCGCACACTAGGCAGGGAGCCAGTACGCCACACAACACTTAGGGCGCACTCTAGGCAGGGAGCCGGTACACCACACAACACTTAGGGCGCACTCTAGGCAGGGAGCCAGTACACCACACAACACTTAGGGCGCACTCTAGGCAGGAAGCCAGTACACCACACAACACTTAGGGCGCACACTAGGCAGGGAGTCGGTACACCACACAACACTTAGGGCGCACACTAGGTAGGGAGCCAGTACACCACACAACACTTAGGGCGCACTCTAGGCAGGAAGCCAGTACACCACACAACACTTAGGGCGCACACTAGGCAGGGAGCCAGTACACCACACAACACTTAGGGTGCACTGTAGGCAGGGAGCCAGTACACCACACATCACTTAGGGCGCACTCTAGGCAGGGAGCCAGTACACCACACAACACTTAGGGCGCACTCTAGGCAGGGAGCCGGTACACCACACAACACTTAGGGCGCACTCTAGGCAGGGAGCCGGTACACCACACAACACTTAGGGCGCACTCTAGGCAGGGAGCCAGTACACCACACAACACTTAGGGCGCACACTAGGCAGGGAGCCAGTACGCCACACAACACTTAGGGCGCACTCTAGGCAGGGAGCCGGTACACCACACAACACTTAGGGCGCACACTAGGCAGGGAGCCAGTACGCCACACAACACTTAGGGCGCACTCTAGGCAGGGAGTCAGTACACCACACAACACTTAGGGCGCACACTAGGCAGGGAGCCAGTACACCACACAACACTTAGGGCGCACTCTAGGCAGGGAGCCAGTACACCACACAACACTTAGGGCGCACACTAGGCAGGGAGCCAGTACACCACACAACACTTAGGGCCTAAACTAGGCAGGGAGCCAGTACACCACACAACACTTAGGGCGCACACTAGGCAGGGAGCCAGTACACCACACAACACTTAGGGCGCACACTAGGCAGGGAGCCAGTACACCACACAACACTTAGGGCGCACACTAGGCAGGGAGCCAGTACGCCACACAACACTTAGGGTGCACTCTAGGCAGGGAGCCAGTACGCCACACAACACTTAGGGCGCACTCTAGGCAGGGAGCCAGTACACCACACAACACTTAGGGCACACACTAGGCAGGGAGCCAGTACACCACACAACACTTAGGGCGCACACTAGGCAGGGAGCCGGTACACCACACAACACTTAGGGCGCACTCTAGGCAGGGAGCCGGTACACCACACAACACTTAGGGCACACACTAGGCAGGGAGCCAGTACACCACACAACACTTAGGGCGCACACTAGGCAGGGAGTCAGTACACCACACAACACTTAGGGCGCACACTAGGCAGGGAGCCGGTACACCACACAACACTTAGGGCGCACTCTAGGCAGGGAGCCCGTACGCCACACAACACTTAGGGCGCACTCTAGGCAGGGAGTCGGTACACCACACAACACTTAGGGCACACACTAGGCAGGGAGCCAGTACACCACACAATACTTAGGGCGCACTCTAGGCAGGGAGCCAGTACACCACACAACACTTAGGGCGCACTCTAGGCAGGGAGCCAGTACACCACACAACACTTAAGGCCTAAACTAGGCAGGGAGCCAGTACGCCACACAACACTTAGGGCGCACTCTAGGCAGGGAGCCAGTACACCACACAACACTTAGGGCGCACTCTAGGCAGGGAGCCGGTACACCACACAACACTTAGGGCGCACACTAGGCAGGGAGCCAGTACGCCACACAACACTTAGGGCGCACTCTAGGCAGGGAGTCAGTACGCCACACAACACTTAGGGCGCACACTAGGCAGGGAGCCAGTACGCCACACAACACTTAGGGCGCACACTAGGCAGGGAGCCAGTACACCACACAACACTTAGGGCGCACACTAGGCAGGGAGTCAGTACACCACACAACACTTAGGGCGCACACTAGGCAGGGAGTCAGTACACCACACAACACTTAGGGCGCACACTAGGCAGGGAGCCAGTACACCACACAACACTTAGGGCGCACACTAGGCAGGGAGTCAGTACACCACACAACACTTAGGGCGCACACTAGGCAGGGAGCCAGTACACCACACAACACTTAGGGCGCACACTAGGCAGGGAGTCAGTACACCACACAACACTTAGGGCGCACACTAGGCAGGGAGCCAGTACGCCACACAACACTTAGGGCGCACACTAGGCAGGGAGCCAGTACACCACACAACACTTAGGGCGCACACTAGGCAGGGAGCCAGTACACCACACAACACTTAGGGCGCACTCTAGGCAGGGAGCCAGTACGCCACACAACACTTAGGGCGCACTCTAGGCAGGGAGCCAGTACACCACACAACACTTAGGGCGCACTCTAGGCAGGGAGCCGGTACACCACACAACACTTAGGGCGCACACTAGGCAGGGAGTCGGTACACCACACAACACTTAGGGCGCACACTAGGCAGGGAGCCAGTACGCCACACAACACTTAGGGCGCACACTAGGCAGGGAGCCAGTACGCCACACAACACTTAGGGCGCACTCTAGGCAGGGAGCCAGTACGCCACACAACACTTAGGGCGCACTCTAGGCAGGGAGCCAGTACGCCACACAACACTTAGGGCGCACTCTAGGCAGGGAGCCAGTACACCACACAACACTTAGGGCGCACTCTAGGCAGGGAGCCAGTACACCACACAACACTTAGGGCGCACTCTAGGCAGGGAGCCAGTACGCCACACAACACTTAGGGCGCACTCTAGGCAGGGAGCCAGTACACCACACAACACTTAGGGCGCACTCTAGGCAGGGAGCCAGTACACCACACAACACTTAGGGCGCACTCTAGGCAGGGAGCCGGTACACCACACAACACTTAGGGCGCACTCTAGGCAGGGAGCCAGTACACCACACAACACTTAAGGCCTAAACTAGGCAGGGAGCCAGTACGCCACACAACACTTAGGGCGCACTCTAGGCAGGGAGCCCGTACGCCACACAACACTTAGGGCGCACACTAGGCAGGGAGCCGGTACACCACACAACACTTAGGGCGCACTCTAGGCAGGGAGCCGGTACACCACACAACACTTAGGGCGCACACTAGGCAGGGAGCCAGTACGCCACACAACACTTAGGGCGCACTCTAGGCAGGGAGTCAGTACGCCACACAACACTTAGGGCGCACACTAGGCAGGGAGCCAGTACACCACACAACACTTAGGGCGCACACTAGGCAGGGAGCCAGTACACCACACAACACTTAGGGCGCACACTAGGCAGGGAGTCAGTACACCACACAACACTTAGGGCGCACACTAGGCAGGGAGTCAGTACACCACACAACACTTAGGGCGCACACTAGGCAGGGAGCCAGTACACCACACAACACTTAGGGCGCACACTAGGCAGGGAGTCAGTACACCACACAACACTTAGGGCGCACACTAGGCAGGGAGCCAGTACACCACACAACACTTAGGGCGCACACTAGGCAGGGAGTCAGTACACCACACAACACTTAGGGCGCACACTAGGCAGGGAGCCAGTACGCCACACAACACTTAGGGCGCACACTAGGCAGGGAGCCAGTACACCACACAACACTTAGGGCGCACACTAGGCAGGGAGCCAGTACGCCACACAACACTTAGGGCGCACTCTAGGCAGGGAGCCAGTACGCCACACAACACTTAGGGCGCACTCTAGGCAGGGAGCCAGTACGCCACACAACACTTAGGGCGCACTCTAGGCAGGGAGCCGGTACACCACACAACACTTAGGGCGCACACTAGGCAGGGAGTCAGTACACCACACAACACTTAGGGCGCACACTAGGCAGGGAGCCAGTACGCCACACAACACTTAGGGCGCACACTAGGCAGGGAGCCAGTACGCCACACAACACTTAGGGCGCACTCTAGGCAGGGAGCCAGTACGCCACACAACACTTAGGGCGCACTCTAGGCAGGGAGCCAGTACGCCACACAACACTTAGGGCGCACTCTAGGCAGGGAGCCAGTACACCACACAACACTTAGGGCGCACTCTAGGCAGGGAGCCAGTACGCCACACAACACTTAGGGCGCACTCTAGGCAGGGAGCCAGTACACCACACAACACTTAGGGCGCACTCTAGGCAGGGAGCCAGTACACCACACAACACTTAGGGCGCACTCTAGGCAGGGAGCCGGTACACCACACAACACTTAGGGCGCACACTAGGCAGGGAGCCGGTACACCACACAACACTTAGGGCGCACACTAGGCAGGGAGCCAGTACGCCACACAACACTTAGGGCGCACACTAGGCAGGGAGCCAGTACGCCACACAACACTTAGGGCGCACTCTAGGCAGGGAGCCAGTACGCCACACAACACTTAGGGCGCACTCTAGGCAGGGAGCCAGTACACCACACAACACTTAGGGCGCACTCTAGGCAGGGAGCCAGTACACCACACAACACTTAGGGCGCACTCTAGGCAGGGAGCCGGTACACCACACAACACTTAGGGCGCACACTAGGCAGGGAGTCGGTACTCCACACAACACTTAGGGCGCACACTAGGCAGGGAGCCAGTACACCACACAACACTTAGGGCGCACACTAGGCAGGGAGCCAGTACGCCACACAACACTTAGGGCGCACTCTAGGCAGGGAGCCAGTACGCCACACAACACTTAGGGCGCACTCTAGGCAGGGAGCCAGTACACCACACAACACTTAGGGCGCACTCTAGGCAGGGAGCCAGTACACCACACAACACTTAGGGCGCACTCTAGGCAGGGAGCCTGTACACCACACAACACTTAGGGCGCACACTAGGCAGGGAGCCAGTACACCACACAACACTTAGGGCGCACTCTAGGCAGGGAGCCAGTACACCACACAACACTTAGGGCGCACACTAGGCAGGGAGCCAGTACACCACACAACACTTAGGGCACACACTAGGCAGGGAGCCAGTACACCACACAACACTTAGGGCGCACACTAGGCAGGGAGCCAGTACACCACACAACACTTAGGGCGCACACTAGGCAGGGAGCCAGTACGCCACACAACACTTAGGGCGCACACTAGGCAGGGAGCCAGTACGCCACACAACACTTAGGGCGCACTCTAGGCAGGGAGCCAGTACGCCACACAACACTTAGGGCGCACACTAGGCAGGGAGTCGGTACACCACACAACACTTAGGGCGCACTCTAGGCAGGGAGTCGGTACACCACACAACACTTAGGGCGCACACTAGGCAGGGAGCCAGTACGCCACACAACACTTAGGGCGCACACTAGGCAGGGAGCCAGTACGCCACACAACACTTAGGGCGCACTCTAGGCAGGGAGCCGGTACACCACACAACACTTAGGGCGCACACTAGGCAGGGAGCCAGTACTCCACACAACACTTAGGGCGCACTCTAGGCAGGGAGCCAGTACACCACACAACACTTAGGGCGCACTCTAGGCAGGGAGCCAGTAAACCACACAACACTTAGGGCGCACTCTAGGCAGGGAGCCAGTACGCCACACAACACTTAGGGCGCACTCTAGGCAGGGAGCCAGTACACCACACAACACTTAGGGCGCACTCTAGGCAGGGAGTCGGTACACCACACAACACTTAGGGCGCACACTAGGCAGGGAGCCAGTACTCCACACAACACTTAGGGCGCACTCTAGGCAGGGAGCCAGTACACCACACAACACTTAGGGCGCACACTAGGCAGGGAGCCAGTACGCCACACAACACTTAGGGCGCACTCTAGGCAGGGAGCCAGTACACCACACAACACTTAGGGCGCACTCTAGGCAGGGAGACGGTACACCACACAACACTTAGGGCGCACACTAGGCAGGGAGCCCGTACGCCACACAACACTTAGGGCGCACTCTAGGCAGGGAGTCGGTACACCACACAACACTTAGGGCGCACACTAGGCAGGGAGCCAGTACACCACACAACACTTAGGGCGCACTCTAGGCAGGGAGTCGGTACACCACACAACACTTAGGGCGCACACTAGGCAGGGAGCCAGTACTCCACACAACACTTAGGGCGCACTCTAGGCAGGGAGCCAGTACACCACACAACACTTAGGGCGCGCTCTAGGCAGGGAGCCAGTACACCACACAACACTTAGGGCGCACACTAGGCAGGGAGCCAGTACACCACACAACACTTAGGGCGCACACTAGGCAGGGAGCCAGTATGCCACACAACACTTAGGGCGCACTCTAGGCAGGGAGTCAGTACACCACACAACACTTAGGGCGCACACTAGGCAGGGAGTCAGTACACCACACAACACTTAGGGCGCACACTAGGCAGGGAGCCAGTACACCACACAACACTTAGGGCGCACACTAGGCAGGGAGTCAGTACACCACACAACACTTAGGGCGCACACTAGGCAGGGAGTCAGTACACCACACAACACTTAGGGCGCACACTAGGCAGGGAGCCAGTACACCACACAACACTTAGGGCGCACACTAGGCAGGGAGTCAGTACACCACACAACACTTAGTGCGCACACTAGGCAGGGAGCCAGTACACCACACAACACTTAGGGCGCACACTAGGCAGGGAGTCAGTACACCACAAAACACTTAGGGCGCACACTAGGCAGGGAGTCAGTACACCACACAACACTTAGGGCGCACACTAGGCAGGGAGCCAGTACGCCACACAACACTTAGGGCGCACACTAGGCAGGGAGCCGGTACGCCACACAACACTTAGGGCGCACACTAGGCAGGGAGCCAGTACACCACACAACACTTAGGGCGCACACTAGGCAGGGAGTCAGTACACCACACAACACTTAGGGCGCACACTAGGCAGGGAGCCAGTACACCACACAACACTTAGGGCCTAAACTAGGCAGGGAGCCAGTACACCACACAACACTTAGGGCGCACACTAGGCAGGGAGCCAGTACACCAGACAACACTTAGGGCGCACACTAGGCAGGGAGCCAGTACACCACACAACACTTAGGGCGCACACTAGGCAGGGAGCCAGTACACCACACAACACTTAGGGCGCACACTAGGCAGGGAGCCAGTACACCACACAACACTTAGGGCGCACACTAGGCAGGGAGCCAGTACACCACACAACACTTAGGGCGCACTCTAGGCAGGGAGCCAGTACGCCACACAACACTTAGGGCGCACACTAGGCAGGGAGCCAGTACACCACACAACACTTAGGGCGCACACTAGGCAGGGAGCCAGTACGCCACACAACACTTAGGGCGCACTCTAGGCAGGGAGCCAGTACACCACACAACACTTAGGGCGCACTCTAGGCAGGGAGCCAGTACACCACACAACACTTAGGGCCTAAACTAGGCAGGGAGCCAGTACACCACACAACACTTAGGGCGCACACTAGGCAGGGAGCCAGTACGCCACACAACACTTAGGGCGCACTCTAGGCAGGGAGCCAGTACGCCACACAACACTTAGGGCGCACACTAGGCAGGGAGCCAGTACGCCACACAACACTTAGGGCGCACTCTAGGCAGGGAGCCAGTACGCCACACAACACTTAGGGCGCACTCTAGGCAGGGAGCCAGTACGCCACACAACACTTAGGGCGCACACTAGGCAGGGAGCCAGTACCCCACACAACACTTAGGGCGCACTCTAGGCAGGGAGCCAGTACGCCACACAACACTTAGGGCGCACACTAGGCAGGGAGCCAGTACGCCACACAACACTTAGGGCGCACTCTAGGCAGGGAGCCAGTACGCCACACAACACTTAGGGCGCACTCTAGGCAGGGAGCCGGTACACCACACAACACTTAGGGCGCACACTAGGCAGGGAGCCCGTACGCCACACAACACTTAGGGCGCACACTAGGCAGGGAGCCCGTACGCCACACAACACTTAGGGCGCACTCTAGGCAGGGAGCCGGTACACCACACAACACTTAGGGCGCACACTAGGCAGGGAGCCAGTACGCCACACAACACTTAGGGCGCACTCTAGGCAGGGAGTCAGTACACCACACAACACTTAGGGCGCACACTAGGCAGGGAGCCAGTACACCACACAACACTTAGGGCCTAAACTAGGCAGGGAGCCAGTACACCACACAACACTTAGGGCGCACTCTAGGCAGGGAGCCAGTACACCACACAACACTTAGGGCGCACACTAGGCAGGGAGTCAGTACACCACACAACACTTAGGGTGCACACTAGGCAGGGAGCCAGTACACCACACAACACTTAGGGCGCACACTAGGCAGGGAGCCAGTACACCACACAACACTTAGGGCCTAAACTAGGCAGGGAGCCAGTACGCCACACAACACTTAGGGTGCACACTAGGCAGGGAGCCAGTACACCACACAACACTTAGGGCGCACTCTAGGCAGGGAGCCAGTACACCACACAACACTTAGGGCGCACACTAGGCAGGGAGCCAGTACACCACACAACACTTAGGGCCTAAACTAGGCAGGGAGCCAGTACACCACACAACACTTAGGGCGCACACTAGGCAGGGAGCCAGTACACCACACAACACTTAGGGCGCACACTAGGCAGGGAGCCGGTACACCACACAACACTTAGGGCGCACTCTAGGCAGGGAGCCAGTACGCCACACAACACTTAGGTCGTACTCTAGGCAGGGAGCCGGTACACCACACAACACTTAGGTCGCACTCTAGGCAGGGAGCCAGTACACCACACAACACTTAGGGCGCACACTAGGCAGGGAGCCAGTACACCACACAACACTTAGGGCGCACACTAGGCAGGGAGCCAGTACACCACACAACACTTAGGGCCTAAACTAGGCAGGGAGCCAGTACACCACACAACACTTAGGGCGCACTCTAGGCAGGGAGCCAGTACACCACACAACACTTAGGGCGCACACTAGGCAGGGAGCCAGTACACCACACAACACTTAGGGCCTAAACTAGGCAGGGAGCCAGTACACCACACAACACTTAGGGCGCACACTAGGCAGGGAGCCAGTACGCCGCACAACACTTAGGGCGCACTCTAGGCAGGGAGCCAGTACGCCACACAACACTTAGGGCGCACTCTAGGCAGGGAGCCAGTACGCCACACAACACTTAGGGCGCACACTAGGCAGGGAGCCAGTACACCACACAACACTTAGGGCGCACACTAGGCAGGGAGCCAGTACGCCACACAACACTTAGGGCGCACACTAGGCAGGGAGCCAGTACGCCACACAACACTTAGGGCGCACACTAGGCAGGGAGCCAGTACACCACACAACACTTAGGGCGCACTCTAGGCAGGGAGCCAGTACACCACACAACACTTAGGGCGCACACTAGGCAGGGAGCCAGTACGCCACACAACACTTAGGGCGCACTCTAGGCAGGGAGCCAGTACGCCACACAACACTTAGGGCGCACACTAGGCAGGGAGCCAGTACGCCACACAACACTTAGGGCGCACACTAGGCAGGGAGCCAGTACCCCACACAACACTTAGGGCGCACACTAGGCAGGGAGTCGGTACACCACACAACACTTAGGGCGCACACTAGGCAGGGAGCCAGTACTCCACACAACACTTAGGGCGCACTCTAGGCAGGGAGCCTGTACACCACACAACACTTAGGGCGCACTCTAGGCAGGGAGCCAGTACACCACACAACACTTAGGGCGCACACTAGGCAGGGAGCCAGTACTCCACACAACACTTAGGGCGCACTCTAGGCAGGGAGTCGGTACACCACACAACACTTAGGGCGCACTCTAGGCAGGGAGTCGGTACACCACACAACACTTAGGGCGCACACTAGGCAGGGAGCCAGTACTCCACACAACACTTAGGGCGCACTCTAGGCAGGGAGCCTGTACACCACACAACACTTAGGGCGCACACTAGGCAGGGAGTCAGTACACCACACAACACTTAGGGCGCACTCTAGGCAGGGAGTCGGTACACCACACAACACTTAGGGCGCACACTAGGCAGGGAGCCAGTACTCCACACAACACTTAGGGCGCACTCTAGGCAGGGAGCCTGTACACCACACAACACTTAGGGCGCACACTACGCAGGGAGCCAGTACACCACACAACACTTAGGGCGCACTCTAGGCAGGGAGCCAGTACACCACACAACACTTAGGGCGCACACTAGGCAGGGAGCCAGTACTCCACACAACACTTAGGGCGCACTCTAGGCAGGGAGCCAGTACACCACACAACACTTAGGGCGCACACTAGGCAGGGAGCCAGTACGCCACACAACACTTAGGGCGCACTCTAGGCAGGGAGCCAGTACACCACACAACACTTAGGGCGCACTCTAGGCAGGGAGACGGTACACCACACAACACTTAGGGCGCACACTAGGCAGGGAGCCCGTACGCCACACAACACTTAGGGCGCACTCTAGGCAGGGAGTCGGTACACCACACAACACTTAGGGCGCACACTAGGCAGGGAGCCAGTACTCCACACAACACTTAGGGCGCACTCTAGGCAGGGAGCCAGTACACCACACAACACTTAGGGCGCACTCTAGGCAGGGAGTCGGTACACCACACAACACTTAGGGCGCACACTAGGCAGGGAGCCAGTACTCCACACAACACTTAGGGCGCACTCTAGGCAGGGAGCCAGTACACCACACAACACTTAGGGCGCGCTCTAGGCAGGGAGCCAGTACACCACACAACACTTAGGGCGCACACTAGGCAGGGAGCCAGTACACCACACAACACTTAGGGCGCGCTCTAGGCAGGGAGCCAGTACACCACACAACACTTAGGGCGCACACTAGGCAGGGAGCCAGTACACCACACAACACTTAGGGCGCACACTAGGCAGGGAGCCAGTACACCACACAACACTTAGGGCGCACACTAGGCAGGGAGCCAGTACACCACACAACACTTAGGGCGCGCTCTAGGCAGGGAGCCAGTACACCACACAACACTTAGGGCGCACACTAGGCAGGGAGCCAGTACACCACACAACACTTAGGGCGCACACTAGGCAGGGAGCCAGTACGCCACACAACACTTAGGGCGCACTCTAGGCAGGGAGCCAGTACACCACACAACACTTAGGGCGCACTCTAGGCAGGGAGCCGGTACGCCACACAACACTTAGGGCGCACACTAGGCAGGGAGCCAGTACACCACACAACACTTAGGGCGCACTCTAGGCAGGGAGCCGGTACACCACACAACACTTAGGGCACACTCTAGGCAGGGAGCCAGTACACCACACAACACTTAGGGCGCACTCTAGGCAGGGAGCCAGTACACCACACAACACTTAGGGCGCACTCTAGGCAGGGAGCCAGTACACCACACAACACTTAGGGCGCACTCTAGGCAGGGAGCCAGTACACCACACAACACTTAGGGCGCACTCTAGGCAGGGAGCCAGTACACCACACAACACTTAGGGCGCACTCTAGGCAGGGAGCCGGTACACCACACAACACTTAGGGCGCACACTAGGCAGGGAGCCAGTACGCCACACTACACTTAGGGCGCACTCTAGGCAGGGAGCCAGTACACCACACAACACTTAGGGCGCACTCTAGGCAGGGAGCCGGTACACCACACAACACTTAGGGCGCACACTAGGCAGGGAGCCAGTACACCACACAACACTTAGGGCCTAAACTAGGCAGGGAGCCAGTACACCACACAACACTTAGGGCGCACACTAGGCAGGGAGCCAGTACGCCACACAACACTTAGGGCGCACTCTAGGCAGGGAGCCGGTACGCCACACAACACTTAGGGCGCACACTAGGCAGGGAGCCAGTACGCCACACAACACTTAGGGCGCACTCTAGGCAGGGAGTCAGTACACCACACAACACTTAGGGCGCACACTAGGCAGGGAGCCGGTACACCACACAACACTTAGGGCGCACTCTAGGCAGGGAGCCAGTACACCACACAACACTTAGGGCGCACACTAGGCAGGGAGCCAGTACACCACACAACACTTAGGGCCTAAACTAGGCAGGGAGCCAGTACACCACACAACACTTAGGGCGCACACTAGGCAGGGAGCCAGTACACCACACAACACTTAGGGCGCACACTAGGCAGGGAGCCAGTACACCACACAACACTTAGGGCGCACACTAGGCAGGGAGCCAGTACGCCACACAACACTTAGGGTGCACTCTAGGCAGGGAGCCAGTACGCCACACAACACTTAGGGCGCACTCTAGGCAGGGAGCCAGTACACCACACAACACTTAGGGCACACACTAGGCAGGGAGCCAGTACACCACACAACACTTAGGGCGCACACTAGGCAGGGAGCCGGTACACCACACAACACTTAGGGCGCACTCTAGGCAGGGAGCCGGTACACCACACAACACTTAGGGCACACACTAGGCAGGGAGCCAGTACACCACACAACACTTAGGGCGCACACTAGGCAGGGAGTCAGTACACCACACAACACTTAGGGCGCACACTAGGCAGGGAGCCGGTACACCACACAACACTTAGGGCGCACTCTAGGCAGGGAGCCCGTACGCCACACAACACTTAGGGCGCACTCTAGGCAGGGAGTCGGTACACCACACAACACTTAGGGCACACACTAGGCAGGGAGCCGGTACACCACACAATACTTAGGGCGCACTCTAGGCAGGGAGCCAGTACACCACACAACACTTAGGGCGCACTCTAGGCAGGGAGCCAGTACACCACACAACACTTAAGGCCTAAACTAGGCAGGGAGCCAGTACGCCACACAACACTTAGGGCGCACTCTAGGCAGGGAGCCAGTACACCACACAACACTTAGGGCGCACTCTAGGCAGGGAGCCGGTACACCACACAACACTTAGGGCGCACACTAGGCAGGGAGCCAGTACGCCACACAACACTTAGGGCGCACTCTAGGCAGGGAGTCAGTACGCCACACAACACTTAGGGCGCACACTAGGCAGGGAGCCAGTACACCACACAACACTTAGGGCGCACACTAGGCAGGGAGCCAGTACACCACACAACACTTAGGGCGCACACTAGGCAGGGAGTCAGTACACCACACAACACTTAGGGCGCACACTAGGCAGGGAGTCAGTACACCACACAACACTTAGGGCGCACACTAGGCAGGGAGCCAGTACACCACACAACACTTAGGGCGCACACTAGGCAGGGAGTCAGTACACCACACAACACTTAGGGCGCACACTAGGCAGGGAGCCAGTACACCACACAACACTTAGGGCGCACACTAGGCAGGGAGTCAGTACACCACACAACACTTAGGGCGCACACTAGGCAGGGAGCCAGTACGCCACACAACACTTAGGGCGCACACTAGGCAGGGAGCCAGTACACCACACAACACTTAGGGCGCACACTAGGCAGGGAGCCAGTACACCACACAACACTTAGGGCGCACTCTAGGCAGGGAGCCAGTACGCCACACAACACTTAGGGCGCACTCTAGGCAGGGAGCCAGTACGCCACACAACACTTAGGGCGCACTCTAGGCAGGGAGCCGGTACACCACACAACACTTAGGGCGCACACTAGGCAGGGAGTCGGTACACCACACAACACTTAGGGCGCACACTAGGCAGGGAGCCGGTACGCCACACAACACTTAGGGCGCACACTAGGCAGGGAGCCAGTACGCCACACAACACTTAGGGCGCACTCTAGGCAGGGAGCCAGTACGCCACACAACACTTAGGGCGCACTCTAGGCAGGGAGCCAGTACGCCACACAACACTTAGGGCGCACTCTAGGCAGGGAGCCAGTACGCCACACAACACTTAGGGCGCACTCTAGGCAGGGAGCCAGTACACCACACAACACTTAGGGCGCACACTAGGCAGGGAGCCAGTACACCACACAACACTTAGGGCCTAAACTAGGCAGGGAGCCAGTACGCCACACAACACTTAGGGTGCACACTAGGCAGGGAGCCAGTACACCACACAACACTTAGGGCGCACTCTAGGCAGGGAGCCAGTACACCACACAACACTTAGGGCGCACACTAGGCAGGGAGCCAGTACACCACACAACACTTAGGGCCTAAACTAGGCAGGGAGCCAGTACACCACACAACACTTAGGGCGCACACTAGGCAGGGAGCCAGTACACCACACAACACTTAGGGCGCACACTAGGCAGGGAGCCGGTACACCACACAACACTTAGGGCGCACTCTAGGCAGGGAGCCAGTACGCCACACAACACTTAGGTCGTACTCTAGGCAGGGAGCCGGTACACCACACAACACTTAGGTCGCACTCTAGGCAGGGAGCCAGTACACCACACAACACTTAGGGCGCACACTAGGCAGGGAGCCAGTACACCACACAACACTTAGGGCGCACACTAGGCAGGGAGCCAGTACACCACACAACACTTAGGGCCTAAACTAGGCAGGGAGCCAGTACACCACACAACACTTAGGGCGCACTCTAGGCAGGGAGCCAGTACACCACACAACACTTAGGGCGCACACTAGGCAGGGAGCCAGTACACCACACAACACTTAGGGCCTAAACTAGGCAGGGAGCCAGTACACCACACAACACTTAGGGCGCACACTAGGCAGGGAGCCAGTACGCCGCACAACACTTAGGGCGCACTCTAGGCAGGGAGCCAGTACGCCACACAACACTTAGGGCGCACTCTAGGCAGGGAGCCAGTACGCCACACAACACTTAGGGCGCACACTAGGCAGGGAGCCAGTACACCACACAACACTTAGGGCGCACACTAGGCAGGGAGCCAGTACGCCACACAACACTTAGGGCGCACACTAGGCAGGGAGCCAGTACGCCACACAACACTTAGGGCGCACACTAGGCAGGGAGCCAGTACACCACACAACACTTAGGGCGCACTCTAGGCAGGGAGCCAGTACACCACACAACACTTAGGGCGCACACTAGGCAGGGAGCCAGTACGCCACACAACACTTAGGGCGCACTCTAGGCAGGGAGCCAGTACGCCACACAACACTTAGGGCGCACACTAGGCAGGGAGCCAGTACGCCACACAACACTTAGGGCGCACACTAGGCAGGGAGCCAGTACCCCACACAACACTTAGGGCGCACACTAGGCAGGGAGTCGGTACACCACACAACACTTAGGGCGCACACTAGGCAGGGAGCCAGTACTCCACACAACACTTAGGGCGCACTCTAGGCAGGGAGCCTGTACACCACACAACACTTAGGGCGCACTCTAGGCAGGGAGCCAGTACACCACACAACACTTAGGGCGCACACTAGGCAGGGAGCCAGTACTCCACACAACACTTAGGGCGCACTCTAGGCAGGGAGTCGGTACACCACACAACACTTAGGGCGCACTCTAGGCAGGGAGTCGGTACACCACACAACACTTAGGGCGCACACTAGGCAGGGAGCCAGTACTCCACACAACACTTAGGGCGCACTCTAGGCAGGGAGCCTGTACACCACACAACACTTAGGGCGCACACTAGGCAGGGAGTCAGTACACCACACAACACTTAGGGCGCACTCTAGGCAGGGAGTCGGTACACCACACAACACTTAGGGCGCACACTAGGCAGGGAGCCAGTACTCCACACAACACTTAGGGCGCACTCTAGGCAGGGAGCCTGTACACCACACAACACTTAGGGCGCACACTAGGCAGGGAGCCAGTACACCACACAACACTTAGGGCGCACTCTAGGCAGGGAGCCAGTACACCACACAACACTTAGGGCGCACACTAGGCAGGGAGCCAGTACTCCACACAACACTTAGGGCGCACTCTAGGCAGGGAGCCAGTACACCACACAACACTTAGGGCGCACACTAGGCAGGGAGCCAGTACGCCACACAACACTTAGGGCGCACTCTAGGCAGGGAGCCAGTACACCACACAACACTTAGGGCGCACTCTAGGCAGGGAGACGGTACACCACACAACACTTAGGGCGCACACTAGGCAGGGAGCCCGTACGCCACACAACACTTAGGGCGCACTCTAGGCAGGGAGTCGGTACACCACACAACACTTAGGGCGCACACTAGGCAGGGAGCCAGTACACCACACAACACTTAGGGCGCACTCTAGGCAGGGAGTCGGTACACCACACAACACTTAGGGCGCACACTAGGCAGGGAGCCAGTACTCCACACAACACTTAGGGCGCACTCTAGGCAGGGAGCCAGTACACCACACAACACTTAGGGCGCGCTCTAGGCAGGGAGCCAGTACACCACACAACACTTAGGGCGCACACTAGGCAGGGAGCCAGTACACCACACAACACTTAGGGCGCGCTCTAGGCAGGGAGCCAGTACACCACACAACACTTAGGGCGCACACTAGGCAGGGAGCCAGTACACCACACAACACTTAGGGCGCACACTAGGCAGGGAGCCAGTACACCACACAACACTTAGGGCGCACACTAGGCAGGGAGCCAGTACACCACACAACACTTAGGGCGCGCTCTAGGCAGGGAGCCAGTACACCACACAACACTTAGGGCGCACACTAGGCAGGGAGCCAGTACACCACACAACACTTAGGGCGCACACTAGGCAGGGAGCCAGTACGCCACACAACACTTAGGGCGCACTCTAGGCAGGGAGCCAGTACACCACACAACACTTAGGGCGCACTCTAGGCAGGGAGCCGGTACGCCACACAACACTTAGGGCGCACACTAGGCAGGGAGCCAGTACACCACACAACACTTAGGGCGCACTCTAGGCAGGGAGCCGGTACACCACACAACACTTAGGGCACACTCTAGGCAGGGAGCCAGTACACCACACAACACTTAGGGCGCACTCTAGGCAGGGAGCCAGTACACCACACAACACTTAGGGCGCACTCTAGGCAGGGAGCCAGTACACCACACAACACTTAGGGCGCACTCTAGGCAGGGAGCCAGTACACCACACAACACTTAGGGCGCACTCTAGGCAGGGAGCCAGTACACCACACAACACTTAGGGCGCACTCTAGGCAGGGAGCCGGTACACCACACAACACTTAGGGCGCACACTAGGCAGGGAGCCAGTACGCCACACTACACTTAGGGCGCACTCTAGGCAGGGAGCCAGTACACCACACAACACTTAGGGCGCACTCTAGGCAGGGAGCCGGTACACCACACAACACTTAGGGCGCACACTAGGCAGGGAGCCAGTACACCACACAACACTTAGGGCCTAAACTAGGCAGGGAGCCAGTACACCACACAACACTTAGGGCGCACACTAGGCAGGGAGCCAGTACGCCACACAACACTTAGGGCGCACTCTAGGCAGGGAGCCGGTACGCCACACAACACTTAGGGCGCACACTAGGCAGGGAGCCAGTACGCCACACAACACTTAGGGCGCACTCTAGGCAGGGAGTCAGTACACCACACAACACTTAGGGCGCACACTAGGCAGGGAGCCGGTACACCACACAACACTTAGGGCGCACTCTAGGCAGGGAGCCAGTACACCACACAACACTTAGGGCGCACACTAGGCAGGGAGCCAGTACACCACACAACACTTAGGGCCTAAACTAGGCAGGGAGCCAGTACACCACACAACACTTAGGGCGCACACTAGGCAGGGAGCCAGTACACCACACAACACTTAGGGCGCACACTAGGCAGGGAGCCAGTACACCACACAACACTTAGGGCGCACACTAGGCAGGGAGCCAGTACGCCACACAACACTTAGGGTGCACTCTAGGCAGGGAGCCAGTACGCCACACAACACTTAGGGCGCACTCTAGGCAGGGAGCCAGTACACCACACAACACTTAGGGCACACACTAGGCAGGGAGCCAGTACACCACACAACACTTAGGGCGCACACTAGGCAGGGAGCCGGTACACCACACAACACTTAGGGCGCACTCTAGGCAGGGAGCCGGTACACCACACAACACTTAGGGCACACACTAGGCAGGGAGCCAGTACACCACACAACACTTAGGGCGCACACTAGGCAGGGAGTCAGTACACCACACAACACTTAGGGCGCACACTAGGCAGGGAGCCGGTACACCACACAACACTTAGGGCGCACTCTAGGCAGGGAGCCCGTACGCCACACAACACTTAGGGCGCACTCTAGGCAGGGAGTCGGTACACCACACAACACTTAGGGCACACACTAGGCAGGGAGCCGGTACACCACACAATACTTAGGGCGCACTCTAGGCAGGGAGCCAGTACACCACACAACACTTAGGGCGCACTCTAGGCAGGGAGCCAGTACACCACACAACACTTAAGGCCTAAACTAGGCAGGGAGCCAGTACGCCACACAACACTTAGGGCGCACTCTAGGCAGGGAGCCAGTACACCACACAACACTTAGGGCGCACTCTAGGCAGGGAGCCGGTACACCACACAACACTTAGGGCGCACACTAGGCAGGGAGCCAGTACGCCACACAACACTTAGGGCGCACTCTAGGCAGGGAGTCAGTACGCCACACAACACTTAGGGCGCACACTAGGCAGGGAGCCAGTACACCACACAACACTTAGGGCGCACACTAGGCAGGGAGCCAGTACACCACACAACACTTAGGGCGCACACTAGGCAGGGAGTCAGTACACCACACAACACTTAGGGCGCACACTAGGCAGGGAGTCAGTACACCACACAACACTTAGGGCGCACACTAGGCAGGGAGCCAGTACACCACACAACACTTAGGGCGCACACTAGGCAGGGAGTCAGTACACCACACAACACTTAGGGCGCACACTAGGCAGGGAGCCAGTACACCACACAACACTTAGGGCGCACACTAGGCAGGGAGTCAGTACACCACACAACACTTAGGGCGCACACTAGGCAGGGAGCCAGTACGCCACACAACACTTAGGGCGCACACTAGGCAGGGAGCCAGTACACCACACAACACTTAGGGCGCACACTAGGCAGGGAGCCAGTACACCACACAACACTTAGGGCGCACTCTAGGCAGGGAGCCAGTACGCCACACAACACTTAGGGCGCACTCTAGGCAGGGAGCCAGTACGCCACACAACACTTAGGGCGCACTCTAGGCAGGGAGCCGGTACACCACACAACACTTAGGGCGCACACTAGGCAGGGAGTCGGTACACCACACAACACTTAGGGCGCACACTAGGCAGGGAGCCGGTACGCCACACAACACTTAGGGCGCACACTAGGCAGGGAGCCAGTACGCCACACAACACTTAGGGCGCACTCTAGGCAGGGAGCCAGTACGCCACACAACACTTAGGGCGCACTCTAGGCAGGGAGCCAGTACGCCACACAACACTTAGGGCGCACTCTAGGCAGGGAGCCAGTACGCCACACAACACTTAGGGCGCACTCTAGGCAGGGAGCCAGTACACCACACAACACTTAGGGCGCACTCTAGGCAGGGAGCCAGTACGCCACACAACACTTAGGGCGCACTCTAGGCAGGGAGCCAGTACACCACACAACACTTAGGGCGCACTCTAGGCAGGGAGCCAGTACACCACACAACACTTAGGGCGCACTCTAGGCAGGGAGCCGGTACACCACACAACACTTAGGGCGCACTCTAGGCAGGGAGCCAGTACACCACACAACACTTAAGGCCTAAACTAGGCAGGGAGCCAGTACGCCACACAACACTTAGGGCGCACTCTAGGCAGGGAGCCCGTACGCCACACAACACTTAGGGCGCACACTAGGCAGGGAGCCGGTACACCACACAACACTTAGGGCGCACTCTAGGCAGGGAGCCGGTACACCACACAACACTTAGGGCGCACACTAGGCAGGGAGCCAGTACGCCACACAACACTTAGGGCGCACTCTAGGCAGGGAGTCAGTACGCCACACAACACTTAGGGCGCACACTAGGCAGGGAGCCAGTACACCACACAACACTTAGGGCGCACACTAGGCAGGGAGCCAGTACACCACACAACACTTAGGGCGCACACTAGGCAGGGAGTCAGTACACCACACAACACTTAGGGCGCACACTAGGCAGGGAGTCAGTACACCACACAACACTTAGGGCGCACACTAGGCAGGGAGCCAGTACACCACACAACACTTAGGGCGCACACTAGGCAGGGAGTCAGTACACCACACAACACTTAGGGCGCACACTAGGCAGGGAGCCAGTACACCACACAACACTTAGGGCGCACACTAGGCAGGGAGTCAGTACACCACACAACACTTAGGGCGCACACTAGGCAGGGAGCCAGTACGCCACACAACACTTAGGGCGCACACTAGGCAGGGAGCCAGTACACCACACAACACTTAGGGCGCACACTAGGCAGGGAGCCAGTACGCCACACAACACTTAGGGCGCACTCTAGGCAGGGAGCCAGTACGCCACACAACACTTAGGGCGCACTCTAGGCAGGGAGCCAGTACGCCACACAACACTTAGGGCGCACTCTAGGCAGGGAGCCGGTACACCACACAACACTTAGGGCGCACACTAGGCAGGGAGTCAGTACACCACACAACACTTAGGGCGCACACTAGGCAGGGAGCCAGTACGCCACACAACACTTAGGGCGCACACTAGGCAGGGAGCCAGTACGCCACACAACACTTAGGGCGCACTCTAGGCAGGGAGCCAGTACGCCACACAACACTTAGGGCGCACTCTAGGCAGGGAGCCAGTACGCCACACAACACTTAGGGCGCACTCTAGGCAGGGAGCCAGTACACCACACAACACTTAGGGCGCACTCTAGGCAGGGAGCCAGTACGCCACACAACACTTAGGGCGCACTCTAGGCAGGGAGCCAGTACACCACACAACCCTTAGGGCGCACTCTAGGCAGGGAGCCAGTACACCACACAACACTTAGGGCGCACTCTAGGCAGGGAGCCGGTACACCACACAACACTTAGGGCGCACACTAGGCAGGGAGCCAGTACACCACACAACACTTAGGGCGCACACTAGGCAGGGAGTCAGTACACCACACAACACTTAGGGCGCACACTAGGCAGGGAGTCAGTACACCACACAACACTTAGGGCGCACACTAGGCAGGGAGCCAGTACACCACACAACACTTAGGGCGCACACTAGGCAGGGAGTCAGTACACCACACAACACTTAGGGCGCACACTAGGCAGGGAGTCAGTACACCACACAACACTTAGGGCGCACACTAGGCAGGGAGCCAGTACGCCACACAACACTTAGGGCGCACACTAGGCAGGGAGCCAGTACACCACACAACACTTAGGGCGCACACTAGGCAGGGAGCCAGTACACCACACAACACTTAGGGCCTAAACTAGGCAGGGAGCCAGTACACCACACAACACTTAGGGCGCACACTAGGCAGGGAGCCAGTACGCCACACAACACTTAGGGCGCACACTAGGCAGGGAGCCAGTACACCAGACAACACTTAGGGCGCACTCTAGGCAGGGAGCCAGTACACCACACAACACTTAGGGCGCACTCTAGGCAGGGAGCCAGTACACCACACAACACTTAGGGCCTAAACTAGGCAGGGAGCCAGTACACCACACAACACTTAGGGCGCACACTAGGCAGGGAGCCAGTACACCACACAACACTTAGGGCGCACTCTAGGCAGGGAGCCAGTACGCCACACAACACTTAGGGCGCACACTAGGCAGGGAGCCAGTACACCACACAACACTTAGGGCGCACTCTAGGCAGGGAGCCAGTACACCACACAACACTTAGGGCGCACACTAGGCAGGGAGCCAGTACACCACACAACACTTAGGGCGCACTCTAGGCAGGGAGCCAGTACACCACACATCACTTAGGGCGCACTGTAGGCAGGGAGCCAGTACACCACACAACACTTAGGGCGCACTCTAGGCAGGGAGCCAGTACACCACACAACACTTAGGGCGCACACTAGGCAGGGAGCCAGTACGCCACACAACACTTAGGGCGCACTCTAGGCAGGGAGCCGGTACACCACACAACACTTAGGGCACACTCTAGGCAGGGAGCCAGTACACCACACAACACTTAGGGCGCACTCTAGGCAGGGAGCCAGTACACCACACAACACTTAGGGCGCACTCTAGGCAGGGAGCCAGTACACCACACAACACTTAGGGCGCACTCTAGGCAGGGAGCCGGTACACCACACAACACTTAGGGCGCACACTAGGCAGGGAGCCAGTACGCCACACTACACTTAGGGCGCACTCTAGGCAGGGAGCCAGTACACCACACAACACTTAGGGCGCACTCTAGGCAGGGAGCCGGTACACCACACAACACTTAGGGCGCACACTAGGCAGGGAGCCAGTACACCACACAACACTTAGGGCCTAAACTAGGCAGGGAGCCAGTACACCACACAACACTTAGGGTGCACTGTAGGCAGGGAGCCAGTACACCACACACACTTAGGGCGCACTCTAGGCAGGGAGCCAGTACACCACACAACACTTAGGGCGCACTCTAGGCAGGGAGCCGGTACACCACACAACACTTAGGGCGCACTCTAGGCAGGGAGCCAGTACACCACACAACACTTAGGGCGCACTCTAGGCAGGGAGTCAGTACACCACACAACACTTAGGGCCTAAACTAGGCAGGGAGCCAGTACACCACACAACACTTAGGGTGCACTGTAGGCAGGGAGCCAGTACACCACACATCACTTAGGGCGCACTCTAGGCAGGGAGCCAGTACACCACACAACACTTAGGGCGCACTCTAGGCAGGGAGCCGGTACACCACACAACACTTAGGGCGCACTCTAGGCAGGGAGCCGGTACACCACACAACATTTAGGGCGCACTCTAGGCAGGGAGCCAGTACACCACACAACACTTAGGGCGCACACTAGGCAGGGAGCCAGTACACCACACAACACTTAGGGCGCACACTAGGCAGGGAGCCAGTACACCACACAACACTTAGGGCGCACTCTAGGCAGGGAGTCAGTACACCACACAACACTTAGGGCGCACACTAGGCAGGGAGCCAGTACACCACACAACACTTAGGGCGCTAAACTAGGCAGGGAGCCAGTACACCACACAACACTTAGGGCGCACTCTAGGCAGGGAGCCAGTACACCACACAACACTTAGGGCGCACACTAGGCAGGGAGCCAGTACACCACACAACACTTAGGGCGCACTCTAGGCAGGGAGTCAGTACACCACACAACACTTAGGGCGCACACTAGGCAGGGAGCCAGTACACCACACAACACTTAGGGCCTAAACTAGGCAGGGAGCCAGTACACCACACAACACTTAGGGCGCACACTAGGCAGGGAGCCAGTACACCACACAACACTTAGGGCGCACACTAGGCAGGGAGCCAGTACACCACACAACACTTAGGGCGCACTCTAGGCAGGGAGCCAGTACACCACACAACACTTAGGGCGCACACTAGGCAGGGAGCCAGTACACCACACAACACTTAGGGCCTAAACTAGGCAGGGAGCCAGTACACCACACAACACTTAGGGCGCGCTCTAGGCAGGGAGCCAGTACACCACACAACACTTAGGGCGCACACTAGGCAGGGAGCCAGTACACCACACAACACTTAGGGCGCACACTAGGCAGGGAGCCAGTACGCCACACAACACTTAGGGCGCACTCTAGGCAGGGAGCCGGTACACCACACAACACTTAGGGCGCACTCTAGGCAGGGAGCCAGTACACCACACAACACTTAGGGCGCACTCTAGGCAGGGAGCCAGTACACCACACAACACTTAGGGCGCACACTAGGCAGGGAGCCAGTACACCACACAACACTTAGGGCCTAAACTAGGCAGGGAGCCAGTACACCACACAACACTTAGGGCGCGCTCTAGGCAGGGAGCCAGTACACCACACAACACTTAGGGCGCACACTAGGCAGGGAGCCAGTACACCACACAACACTTAGGGCGCACACTAGGCAGGGAGCCAGTACGCCACACAACACTTAGGGCGCACTCTAGGCAGGGAGCCGGTACACCACACAACACTTAGGGCGCACTCTAGGCAGGGAGCCAGTACACCACACAACACTTAGGGCGCACTCTAGGCAGGGAGCCAGTACACCACACAACACTTAGGGCGCACACTAGGCAGGGAGCCAGTACGCCACACAACACTTAGGGCGCACTCTAGGCAGGGAGCCGGTACACCACACAACACTTAGGGCGCACTCTAGGCAGGGAGCCAGTACACCACACAACACTTAGGGCGCACTCTAGGCAGGGAGCCAGTACGCCACACAACACTTAGGGCGCACACTAGGCAGGGAGTCGGTACACCACACAACACTTAGGGCGCACACTAGGTAGGGAGCCAGTACACCACACAACACTTAGGGCGCACTCTAGGCAGGAAGCCAGTACACCACACAACACTTAGGGCGCACACTAGGCAGGGAGCCAGTACACCACACAACACTTAGGGTGCACTGTAGGCAGGGAGCCAGTACACCACACATCACTTAGGGCGCACTCTAGGCAGGGAGCCAGTACACCACACAACACTTAGGGCGCACTCTAGGCAGGGAGCCGGTACACCACACAACACTTAGGGCGCACTCTAGGCAGGGAGCCGGTACACCACACAACACTTAGGGCGCACTCTAGGCAGGGAGCCAGTACACCACACAACACTTAGGGCGCACACTAGGCAGGGAGCCAGTACGCCACACATCACTTAGGGCGCACTCTAGGCAGGGAGCCGGTACACCACACAACACTTAGGGCGCACACTAGGCAGGGAGCCAGTACGCCACACAACACTTAGGGCGCACTCTAGGCAGGGAGTCAGTACACCACACAACACTTAGGGCGCACACTAGGCAGGGAGCCAGTACACCACACAACACTTAGGGCGCACTCTAGGCAGGGAGCCAGTACACCACACAACACTTAGGGCGCACACTAGGCAGGGAGCCAGTACACCACACAACACTTAGGGCCTAAACTAGGCAGGGAGCCAGTACACCACACAACACTTAGGGCGCACACTAGGCAGGGAGCCAGTACACCACACAACACTTAGGGCGCACACTAGGCAGGGAGCCAGTACACCACACAACACTTAGGGCGCACACTAGGCAGGGAGCCAGTACGCAACACAACACTTAGGGTGCACTCTAGGCAGGGAGCCAGTACGCCACACAACACTTAGGGCGCACTCTAGGCAGGGAGCCAGTACACCACACAACACTTAGGGCACACACTAGGCAGGGAGCCAGTACACCACACAACACTTAGGGCGCACACTAGGCAGGGAGCCGGTACACCACACAACACTTAGGGCGCACTCTAGGCAGGGAGCCGGTACACCACACAACACTTAGGGCACACACTAGGCAGGGAGCCAGTACACCACACAACACTTAGGGCGCACACTAGGCAGGGAGTCAGTACACCACACAACACTTAGGGCGCACACTAGGCAGGGAGCCGGTACACCACACAACACTTAGGGCGCACTCTAGGCAGGGAGCCCGTACGCCACACAACACTTAGGGCGCACTCTAGGCAGGGAGTCGGTACACCACACAACACTTAGGGCACACACTAGGCAGGGAGCCAGTACACCACACAATACTTAGGGCGCACTCTAGGCAGGGAGCCAGTACACCACACAACACTTAGGGCGCACTCTAGGCAGGGAGCCAGTACACCACACAACACTTAAGGCCTAAACTAGGCAGGGAGCCAGTACGCCACACAACACTTAGGGCGCACTCTAGGCAGGGAGCCAGTACACCACACAACACTTAGGGCGCACTCTAGGCAGGGAGCCGGTACACCACACAACACTTAGGGCGCACACTAGGCAGGGAGCCAGTACGCCACACAACACTTAGGGCGCACTCTAGGCAGGGAGTCAGTACGCCACACAACACTTAGGGCGCACACTAGGCAGGGAGCCAGTACACCACACAACACTTAGGGCGCACACTAGGCAGGGAGCCGGTACACCACACAACATTTAGGGCGCACTCTAGGCAGGGAGCCAGTACACCACACAACACTTAGGGCGCACACTAGGCAGGGAGCCGGTACACCACACAACATTTAGGGCGCACTCTAGGCAGGGAGCCAGTACACCACACAACACTTAGGGCGCACACTAGGCAGGGAGTCAGTACACCACACAACACTTAGGGCGCACACTAGGCAGGGAGTCAGTACACCACACAACACTTAGGGCGCACACTAGGCAGGGAGCCAGTACACCACACAACACTTAGGGCGCACACTAGGCAGGGAGTCAGTACACCACACAACACTTAGGGCGCACACTAGGCAGGGAGTCAGTACACCACACAACACTTAGGGCGCACACTAGGCAGGGAGCCAGTACGCCACACAACACTTAGGGCGCACACTAGGCAGGGAGCCAGTACACCACACAACACTTAGGGCGCACACTAGGCAGGGAGCCAGTACACCACACAACACTTAGGGCGCACTCTAGGCAGGGAGCCAGTACGCCACACAACACTTAGGGCGCACTCTAGGCAGGGAGCCAGTACACCACACAACACTTAGGGCGCACTCTAGGCAGGGAGCCGGTACACCACACAACACTTAGGGCGCACACTAGGCAGGGAGTCGGTACACCACACAACACTTAGGGCGCACACTAGGCAGGGAGCCAGTACGCCACACAACACTTAGGGCGCACACTAGGCAGGGAGCCAGTACGCCACACAACACTTAGGGCGCACTCTAGGCAGGGAGCCAGTACGCCACACAACACTTAGGGCGCACTCTAGGCAGGGAGCCAGTACGCCACACAACACTTAGGGCGCACTCTAGGCAGGGAGCCAGTACACCACACAACACTTAGGGCGCACTCTAGGCAGGGAGCCAGTACACCACACAACACTTAGGGCGCACTCTAGGCAGGGAGCCAGTACGCCACACAACACTTAGGGCGCACTCTAGGCAGGGAGCCAGTACACCACACAACACTTAGGGCGCACTCTAGGCAGGGAGCCAGTACACCACACAACACTTAGGGCGCACTCTAGGCAGGGAGCCGGTACACCACACAACACTTAGGGCGCACTCTAGGCAGGGAGCCAGTACACCACACAACACTTAGGGCCAAACTAGGCAGGGAGCCAGTACGCCACACAACACTTAGGGCGCACTCTAGGCAGGGAGCCCGTACGCCACACAACACTTAGGGCGCACACTAGGCAGGGAGCCAGTACACCACACAACACTTAGGGCGCACACTAGGCAGGGAGCCGGTACACCACACAACACTTAGGGCGCACACTAGGCAGGGAGCCGGTACACCACACAACACTTAGGGCGCACTCTAGGCAGGGAGCCGGTA
Organism: Sminthopsis crassicaudata; assembly: GCF_048593235.1. NCBI lineage: Eukaryota > Metazoa > Chordata > Mammalia > Dasyuromorphia > Dasyuridae > Sminthopsis > Sminthopsis crassicaudata. The sequence goes on from NC_133622.1 coordinate 12,033,692, forward strand.
CACCACACAACACTTAGGGCGCACACTAGGCAGGGAGCCAGTACGCCACACAACACTTAGGGCGCACTCTAGGCAGGGAGTCAGTACGCCACACAACACTTAGGGCGCACACTAGGCAGGGAGCCAGTACACCACACAACACTTAGGGCGCACACTAGGCAGGGAGCCAGTACACCACACAACACTTAGGGCGCACACTAGGCAGGGAGTCAGTACACCACACAACACTTAGGGCGCACACTAGGCAGGGAGTCAGTACACCACACAACACTTAGGGCGCACACTAGGCAGGGAGCCAGTACACCACACAACACTTAGGGCGCACACTAGGCAGGGAGTCAGTACACCACACAACACTTAGGGCGCACACTAGGCAGGGAGCCAGTACGCCACACAACACTTAGGGCGCACACTAGGCAGGGAGCCAGTACACCACACAACACTTAGGGCGCACACTAGGCAGGGAGCCAGTACGCCACACAACACTTAGGGCGCACTCTAGGCAGGGAGCCAGTACGCCACACAACACTTAGGGCGCACTCTAGGCAGGGAGCCAGTACGCCACACAACACTTAGGGCGCACTCTAGGCAGGGAGCCGGTACACCACACAACACTTAGGGCGCACACTAGGCAGGGAGTCAGTACACCACACAACACTTAGGGCGCACACTAGGCAGGGAGCCAGTACGCCACACAACACTTAGGGCGCACACTAGGCAGGGAGCCAGTACGCCACACAACACTTAGGGCGCACTCTAGGCAGGGAGCCAGTACGCCACACAACACTTAGGGCGCACTCTAGGCAGGGAGCCAGTACGCCACACAACACTTAGGGCGCACTCTAGGCAGGGAGCCAGTACACCACACAACACTTAGGGCGCACTCTAGGCAGGGAGCCAGTACGCCACACAACACTTAGGGCGCACTCTAGGCAGGGAGCCAGTACACCACACAACACTTAGGGCGCACTCTAGGCAGGGAGCCAGTACACCACACAACACTTAGGGCGCACTCTAGGCAGGGAGCCGGTACACCACACAACACTTAGGGCGCACACTAGGCAGGGAGCCGGTACACCACACAACACTTAGGGCGCACACTAGGCAGGGAGCCAGTACGCCACACAACACTTAGGGCGCACACTAGGCAGGGAGCCAGTACGCCACACAACACTTAGGGCGCACACTAGGCAGGGAGCCGGTACACCACACAACACTTAGGGCGCACTCTAGGCAGGGAGCCAGTACGCCACACAACACTTAGGGCGCACTCTAGGCAGGGAGCCAGTACACCACACAACACTTAGGGCGCACTCTAGGCAGGGAGCCAGTACACCACACAACACTTAGGGCGCACTCTAGGCAGGGAGCCGGTACACCACACAACACTTAGGGCGCACACTAGGCAGGGAGTCGGTACTCCACACAACACTTAGGGCGCACTCTAGGCAGGGAGCCTGTACACCACACAACACTTAGGGCGCACACTAGGCAGGGAGCCAGTACACCACACAACACTTAGGGCGCACTCTAGGCAGGGAGCCAGTACACCACACAACACTTAGGGCGCACACTAGGCAGGGAGCCAGTACACCACACAACACTTAGGGCACACACTAGGCAGGGAGCCAGTACACCACACAACACTTAGGGCGCACACTAGGCAGGGAGCCAGTACACCACACAACACTTAGGGCGCACACTAGGCAGGGAGCCAGTACGCCACACAACACTTAGGGCGCACACTAGGCAGGGAGCCAGTACGCCACACAACACTTAGGGCGCACTCTAGGCAGGGAGCCAGTACGCCACACAACACTTAGGGCGCACACTAGGCAGGGAGTCGGTACACCACACAACACTTAGGGCGCACTCTAGGCAGGGAGTCGGTACACCACACAACACTTAGGGCGCACACTAGGCAGGGAGCCAGTACGCCACACAACACTTAGGGCGCACACTAGGCAGGGAGCCAGTACGCCACACAACACTTAGGGCGCACTCTAGGCAGGGAGCCGGTACACCACACAACACTTAGGGCGCACACTAGGCAGGGAGCCAGTACACCACACAACACTTAGGGCGCACTCTAGGCAGGGAGCCAGTACACCACACAACACTTAGGGCGCACACTAGGCAGGGAGCCAGTACTCCACACAACACTTAGGGCGCACTCTAGGCAGGGAGCCAGTACACCACACAACACTTAGGGCGCACTCTAGGCAGGGAGCCAGTAAACCACACAACACTTAGGGCGCACTCTAGGCAGGGAGCCAGTACGCCACACAACACTTAGGGCGCACTCTAGGCAGGGAGCCAGTACACCACACAACACTTAGGGCGCACTCTAGGCAGGGAGTCGGTACACCACACAACACTTAGGGCGCACACTAGGCAGGGAGCCAGTACTCCACACAACACTTAGGGCGCACTCTAGGCAGGGAGCCTGTACACCACACAACACTTAGGGCGCACACTAGGCAGGGAGCCAGTACACCACACAACACTTAGGGCGCACTCTAGGCAGGGAGCCAGTACACCACACAACACTTAGGGCGCACACTAGGCAGGGAGCCAGTACTCCACACAACACTTAGGGCGCACTCTAGGCAGGGAGCCAGTACACCACACAACACTTAGGGCGCACACTAGGCAGGGAGCCAGTACGCCACACAACACTTAGGGCGCACTCTAGGCAGGGAGCCAGTACACCACACAACACTTAGGGCGCACTCTAGGCAGGGAGACGGTACACCACACAACACTTAGGGCGCACACTAGGCAGGGAGCCAGTACACCACACAACACTTAGGGCGCACTCTAGGCAGGGAGTCGGTACACCACACAACACTTAGGGCGCACACTAGGCAGGGAGCCAGTACTCCACACAACACTTAGGGCGCACTCTAGGCAGGGAGCCAGTACACCACACAACACTTAGGGCGCGCTCTAGGCAGGGAGCCAGTACACCACACAACACTTAGGGCGCACACTAGGCAGGGAGCCAGTACACCACACAACACTTAGGGCGCACACTAGGCAGGGAGCCAGTATGCCACACAACACTTAGGGCGCACTCTAGGCAGGGAGTCAGTACACCACACAACACTTAGGGCGCACACTAGGCAGGGAGTCAGTACACCACACAACACTTAGGGCGCACACTAGGCAGGGAGCCAGTACACCACACAACACTTAGGGCGCACACTAGGCAGGGAGTCAGTACACCACACAACACTTAGGGCGCACACTAGGCAGGGAGTCAGTACACCACACAACACTTAGGGCGCACACTAGGCAGGGAGCCAGTACACCACACAACACTTAGGGCGCACACTAGGCAGGGAGTCAGTACACCACACAACACTTAGTGCGCACACTAGGCAGGGAGCCAGTACACCACACAACACTTAGGGCGCACACTAGGCAGGGAGTCAGTACACCACAAAACACTTAGGGCGCACACTAGGCAGGGAGTCAGTACACCACACAACACTTAGGGCGCACACTAGGCAGGGAGCCAGTACGCCACACAACACTTAGGGCGCACACTAGGCAGGGAGCCGGTACGCCACACAACACTTAGGGCGCACACTAGGCAGGGAGCCAGTACACCACACAACACTTAGGGCGCACACTAGGCAGGGAGTCAGTACACCACACAACACTTAGGGCGCACACTAGGCAGGGAGCCAGTACACCACACAACACTTAGGGCCAAACTAGGCAGGGAGCCAGTACACCACACAACACTTAGGGCGCACACTAGGCAGGGAGCCAGTACACCAGACAACACTTAGGGCGCACACTAGGCAGGGAGCCAGTACACCACACAACACTTAGGGCGCACACTAGGCAGGGAGCCAGTACACCACACAACACTTAGGGCGCACACTAGGCAGGGAGCCAGTACACCACACAACACTTAGGGCGCACACTAGGCAGGGAGCCAGTACACCACACAACACTTAGGGCGCACTCTAGGCAGGGAGCCAGTACGCCACACAACACTTAGGGCGCACACTAGGCAGGGAGCCAGTACACCACACAACACTTAGGGCGCACACTAGGCAGGGAGCCAGTACGCCACACAACACTTAGGGCGCACTCTAGGCAGGGAGCCAGTACACCACACAACACTTAGGGCGCACTCTAGGCAGGGAGCCAGTACACCACACAACACTTAGGGCCTAAACTAGGCAGGGAGCCAGTACACCACACAACACTTAGGGCGCACTCTAGGCAGGGAGCCAGTACGCCACACAACACTTAGGGCGCGCACAAGGCAGGGAGCCAGTACGCCACACAACACTTAGGGCGCACTCTAGGCAGGGAGCCAGTACGCCACACAACACTTAGGGCGCACTCTAGGCAGGGAGCCAGTACGCCACACAACACTTAGGGCGCACACTAGGCAGGGAGCCAGTACACCACACAACACTTAGGGCGCACTCTAGGCAGGGAGCCAGTACGCCACACAACACTTAGGGCGCACACTAGGCAGGGAGCCAGTACGCCACACAACACTTAGGGCGCACTCTAGGCAGGGAGCCAGTACGCCACACAACACTTAGGGCGCACTCTAGGCAGGGAGCCGGTACACCACACAACACTTAGGGCGCACACTAGGCAGGGAGCCCGTACGCCACACAACACTTAGGGCGCACACTAGGCAGGGAGCCCGTACGCCACACAACACTTAGGGCGCACTCTAGGCAGGGAGCCGGTACACCACACAACACTTAGGGCGCACACTAGGCAGGGAGCCAGTACGCCACACAACACTTAGGGCGCACTCTAGGCAGGGAGTCAGTACACCACACAACACTTAGGGCGCACACTAGGCAGGGAGCCAGTACACCACACAACACTTAGGGCCTAAACTAGGCAGGGAGCCAGTACACCACACAACACTTAGGGCGCACTCTAGGCAGGGAGCCAGTACACCACACAACACTTAGGGCGCACACTAGGCAGGGAGTCAGTACACCACACAACACTTAGGGTGCACACTAGGCAGGGAGCCAGTACACCACACAACACTTAGGGCGCACACTAGGCAGGGAGTCAGTACACCACACAACACTTAGGGCGCACACTAGGCAGGGAGTCAGTACACCACACAACACTTAGGGCGCACACTAGGCAGGGAGCCAGTACACCACACAACACTTAGGGCGCACACTAGGCAGGGAGTCAGTACACCACAAAACACTTAGGGCGCACACTAGGCAGGGAGTCAGTACACCACACAACACTTAGGGCGCACACTAGGCAGGGAGCCAGTACGCCACACAACACTTAGGGCGCACACTAGGCAGGGAGCCAGTACGCCACACAACACTTAGGGCGCACACTAGGCAGGGAGTCAGTACACCACACAACACTTAGGGCGCACACTAGGCAGGGAGCCGGTACACCACACAACACTTAGGGCGCACTCTAGGCAGGGAGCCAGTACGCCACACAACACTTAGGGCGCACACTAGGCAGGGAGCCAGTTCACCACACAACACTTAGGGCGCACTCTAGGCAGGGAGCCAGTACACCACACAACACTTAGGGCGCACACTAGGCAGGGAGCCAGTACGCCACACAACACTTAGGGCGCACACTAGGCAGGGAGCCAGTACACCACACAACACTTAGGGCGCACTCTAGGCAGGGAGCCAGTACACCACACATCACTTAGGGCGCACTGTAGGCAGGGAGCCAGTACACCACACAACACTTAGGGCGCACTCTAGGCAGGGAGCCAGTACACCACACAACACTTAGGGCGCACACTAGGCAGGGAGCCAGTACGCCACACAACACTTAGGGCGCACTCTAGGCAGGGAGCCAGTACACCACACAACACTTAGGGCGCACTCTAGGCAGGGAGCCGGTACACCACACAACACTTAGGGCGCACACTAGGCAGGGAGCCAGTACGCCACACAACACTTAGGGCGCACTCTAGGCAGGGAGCCGGTACACCACACAACACTTAGGGCGCACTCTAGGCAGGGAGCCGGTACACCACACAACACTTAGGGCGCACACTAGGCAGGGAGCCAGTACACCACACAACACTTAGGGCGCACTCTAGGCAGGGAGCCAGTACACCACACAACACTTAGGGCGCACTCTAGGCAGGGAGCCAGTACACCACACAACACTTAGGGCCTAAACTAGGCAGGGAGCCAGTACACCACACAACACTTAGGGTGCACTGTAGGCAGGGAGCCAGTACACCACACATCACTTAGGGCGCACTCTAGGCAGGGAGCCAGTACACCACACAACACTTAGGGCGCACTCTAGGCAGGGAGCCGGTACACCACACAACACTTAGGGCGCACTCTAGGCAGGGAGCCGGTACACCACACAACATTTAGGGCGCACTCTAGGCAGGGAGCCAGTACACCACACAACACTTAGGGCGCACACTAGGCAGGGAGCCAGTACACCACACAACACTTAGGGCGCACTCTAGGCAGGGAGCCGGTACACCACACAACACTTAGGGCGCACACTAGGCAGGGAGCCAGTACACCACACAACACTTAGGGCGCACTCTAGGCAGGGAGTCAGTACACCACACAACACTTAGGGCGCACACTAGGCAGGGAGCCAGTACACCACACAACACTTAGGGCCTAAACTAGGCAGGGAGCCAGTACGCCACACAACACTTAGGGCGCACTCTAGGCAGGGAGCCAGTACACCACACAACACTTAGGGCGCACACTAGGCAGGGAGCCAGTACACCACACAACACTTAGGGCCTAAACTAGGCAGGGAGCCAGTACGCCACACAACACTTAGGGTGCACACTAGGCAGGGAGCCAGTACACCACACAACACTTAGGGCGCACTCTAGGCAGGGAGCCAGTACACCACACAACACTTAGGGCGCACACTAGGCAGGGAGCCAGTACACCACACAACACTTAGGGCCAAACTAGGCAGGGAGCCAGTACACCACACAACACTTAGGGCGCACACTAGGCAGGGAGCCAGTACACCACACAACACTTAGGGCGCACACTAGGCAGGGAGCCAGTACACCACACAACACTTAGGGCGCACTCTAGGCAGGGAGCCAGTACGCCACACAACACTTAGGGCGCACACTAGGCAGGGAGCCAGTACACCACACAACACTTAGGGCGCACACTAGGCAGGGAGCCAGTACGCCACACAACACTTAGGGCGCACTCTAGGCAGGGAGCCAGTACACCACACAACACTTAGGGCGCACTCTAGGCAGGGAGCCAGTACACCACACAACACTTAGGGCCTAAACTAGGCAGGGAGCCAGTACACCACACAACACTTAGGGCGCACACTAGGCAGGGAGCCAGTACGCCACACAACACTTAGGGCGCACTCTAGGCAGGGAGCCAGTACGCCACACAACACTTAGGGCGCACACAAGGCAGGGAGCCAGTACGCCACACAACACTTAGGGCGCACTCTAGGCAGGGAGCCAGTACGCCACACAACACTTAGGGCGCACTCTAGGCAGGGAGCCAGTACGCCACACAACACTTAGGGCGCACACTAGGCAGGGAGCCAGTACACCACACAACACTTAGGGCGCACTCTAGGCAGGGAGCCAGTACGCCACACAACACTTAGGGCGCACACTAGGCAGGGAGCCAGTACGCCACACAACACTTAGGGCGCACTCTAGGCAGGGAGCCAGTACGCCACACAACACTTAGGGCGCACTCTAGGCAGGGAGCCGGTACACCACACAACACTTAGGGCGCACACTAGGCAGGGAGCCCGTACGCCACACAACACTTAGGGCGCACACTAGGCAGGGAGCCCGTACGCCACACAACACTTAGGGCGCACTCTAGGCAGGGAGCCGGTACACCACACAACACTTAGGGCGCACACTAGGCAGGGAGCCAGTACGCCACACAACACTTAGGGCGCACTCTAGGCAGGGAGTCAGTACACCACACAACACTTAGGGCGCACACTAGGCAGGGAGCCAGTACACCACACAACACTTAGGGCCACACTAGGCAGGGAGCCAGTACACCACACAACACTTAGGGCGCACTCTAGGCAGGGAGCCAGTACACCACACAACACTTAGGGCGCACACTAGGCAGGGAGTCAGTACACCACACAACACTTAGGGTGCACACTAGGCAGGGAGCCAGTACACCACACAACACTTAGGGCGCACACTAGGCAGGGAGTCAGTACACCACACAACACTTAGGGCGCACACTAGGCAGGGAGTCAGTACACCACACAACACTTAGGGCGCACACTAGGCAGGGAGCCAGTACACCACACAACACTTAGGGCGCACACTAGGCAGGGAGTCAGTACACCACAAAACACTTAGGGCGCACACTAGGCAGGGAGTCAGTACACCACACAACACTTAGGGCGCACACTAGGCAGGGAGCCAGTACGCCACACAACACTTAGGGCGCACACTAGGCAGGGAGCCAGTACGCCACACAACACTTAGGGCGCACACTAGGCAGGGAGTCAGTACACCACACAACACTTAGGGCGCACACTAGGCAGGGAGCCGGTACACCACACAACACTTAGGGCGCACTCTAGGCAGGGAGCCAGTACGCCACACAACACTTAGGGCGCACACTAGGCAGGGAGCCAGTTCACCACACAACACTTAGGGCGCACTCTAGGCAGGGAGCCAGTACACCACACAACACTTAGGGCGCACACTAGGCAGGGAGCCAGTACGCCACACAACACTTAGGGCGCACACTAGGCAGGGAGCCAGTACACCACACAACACTTAGGGCGCACTCTAGGCAGGGAGCCAGTACACCACACATCACTTAGGGCGCACTGTAGGCAGGGAGCCAGTACACCACACAACACTTAGGGCGCACTCTAGGCAGGGAGCCAGTACACCACACAACACTTAGGGCGCACACTAGGCAGGGAGCCAGTACGCCACACAACACTTAGGGCGCACTCTAGGCAGGGAGCCAGTACACCACACAACACTTAGGGCGCACTCTAGGCAGGGAGCCGGTACACCACACAACACTTAGGGCGCACTCTAGGCAGGGAGCCGGTACACCACACAACACTTAGGGCGCACACTAGGCAGGGAGCCAGTACACCACACAACACTTAGGGCGCACTCTAGGCAGGGAGCCAGTACACCACACAACACTTAGGGCGCACTCTAGGCAGGGAGCCAGTACACCACACAACACTTAGGGCCTAAACTAGGCAGGGAGCCAGTACACCACACAACACTTAGGGTGCACTGTAGGCAGGGAGCCAGTACACCACACATCACTTAGGGCGCACTCTAGGCAGGGAGCCAGTACACCACACAACACTTAGGGCGCACTCTAGGCAGGGAGCCGGTACACCACACAACACTTAGGGCGCACTCTAGGCAGGGAGCCGGTACACCACACAACATTTAGGGCGCACTCTAGGCAGGGAGCCAGTACACCACACAACACTTAGGGCGCACACTAGGCAGGGAGCCAGTACACCACACAACACTTAGGGCGCACTCTAGGCAGGGAGCCGGTACACCACACAACACTTAGGGCGCACACTAGGCAGGGAGCCAGTACACCACACAACACTTAGGGCGCACTCTAGGCAGGGAGTCAGTACACCACACAACACTTAGGGCGCACACTAGGCAGGGAGCCAGTACACCACACAACACTTAGGGCCTAAACTAGGCAGGGAGCCAGTACGCCACACAACACTTAGGGCGCACTCTAGGCAGGGAGCCAGTACACCACACAACACTTAGGGCGCACACTAGGCAGGGAGCCAGTACACCACACAACACTTAGGGCCTAAACTAGGCAGGGAGCCAGTACGCCACACAACACTTAGGGTGCACACTAGGCAGGGAGCCAGTACACCACACAACACTTAGGGCGCACTCTAGGCAGGGAGCCAGTACACCACACAACACTTAGGGCGCACACTAGGCAGGGAGCCAGTACACCACACAACACTTAGGGCCTAAACTAGGCAGGGAGCCAGTACACCACACAACACTTAGGGCGCACACTAGGCAGGGAGCCAGTACACCACACAACACTTAGGGCGCACACTAGGCAGGGAGCCAGTACGCCACACAACACTTAGGTCGTACTCTAGGCAGGGAGCCGGTACACCACACAACACTTAGGTCGCACTCTAGGCAGGGAGCCAGTACACCACACAACACTTAGGGCGCACACTAGGCAGGGAGCCAGTACACCACACAACACTTAGGGCGCACACTAGGCAGGGAGCCAGTACACCACACAACACTTAGGGCCTAAACTAGGCAGGGAGCCAGTACACCACACAACACTTAGGGCGCACTCTAGGCAGGGAGCCAGTACACCACACAACACTTAGGGCGCACACTAGGCAGGGAGCCAGTACACCACACAACACTTAGGGCCTAAACTAGGCAGGGAGCCAGTACACCACACAACACTTAGGGCGCACACTAGGCAGGGAGCCAGTACGCCGCACAACACTTAGGGCGCACTCTAGGCAGGGAGCCAGTACGCCACACAACACTTAGGGCGCACTCTAGGCAGGGAGCCAGTACGCCACACAACACTTAGGGCGCACACTAGGCAGGGAGCCAGTACACCACACAACACTTAGGGCGCACACTAGGCAGGGAGCCAGTACGCCACACAACACTTAGGGCGCACACTAGGCAGGGAGCCAGTACACCACACAACACTTAGGGCGCACACTAGGCAGGGAGCCAGTACGCCACACAACACTTAGGGCGCACTCTAGGCAGGGAGCCAGTACGCCACACAACACTTAGGGCGCACACTAGGCAGGGAGCCAGTACACCACACAACACTTAGGGCGCACACTAGGCAGGGAGCCAGTACGCCACACAACACTTAGGGCGCACTCTAGGCAGGGAGCCAGTACACCACACAACACTTAGGGCGCACACTAGGCAGGGAGCCAGTACACCACACAACACTTAGGTCGCACTCTAGGCAGGGAGCCAGTACACCACACAACACTTAGGGCGCACACTAGGCAGGGAGCCAGTACGCCACACAACACTTAGGGCGCACACTAGGCAGGGAGCCAGTACGCCACACAACACTTAGGGCGCACTCTAGGCAGGGAGCCAGTACGCCACACAACACTTAGGGCGCACTCTAGGCAGGGAGCCAGTACACCACACAACACTTAGGGCGCACACTAGGCAGGGAGCCAGTACGCCACACAACACTTAGGGCGCACTCTAGGCAGGGAGCCAGTACACCACACAACACTTAGGGCGCACTCTAGGCAGGGAGTCGGTACACCACACAACACTTAGGGCGCACACTAGGCAGGGAGCCAGTACACCACACAACACTTAGGGCGCACACTAGGCAGGGAGCCAGTACACCACACAACACTTAGGGCGCACACTAGGCAGGGAGCCAGTACACCACACAACACTTAGGGCGCACACTAGGCAGGGAGCCAGTACGCCACACAACACTTAGGGCGCACTCTAGGCAGGGAGCCAGTACGCCACACAACACTTAGGGCGCACACTAGGCAGGGAGCCAGTACACCACACAACACTTAGGGCGCACACTAGGCAGGGAGCCAGTACGCCACACAACACTTAGGGCGCACTCTAGGCAGGGAGCCAGTACACCACACAACACTTAGGGCGCACACTAGGCAGGGAGCCAGTACACCACACAACACTTAGGTCGCACTCTAGGCAGGGAGCCAGTACACCACACAACACTTAGGGCGCACACTAGGCAGGGAGCCAGTACGCCACACAACACTTAGGGCGCACACTAGGCAGGGAGCCAGTACGCCACACAACACTTAGGGCGCACTCTAGGCAGGGAGCCAGTACGCCACACAACACTTAGGGCGCACTCTAGGCAGGGAGCCAGTACACCACACAACACTTAGGGCGCACACTAGGCAGGGAGCCAGTACGCCACACAACACTTAGGGCGCACTCTAGGCAGGGAGCCAGTACACCACACAACACTTAGGGCGCACTCTAGGCAGGGAGTCGGTACACCACACAACACTTAGGGCGCACACTAGGCAGGGAGCCAGTACACCACACAACACTTAGGGCGCACACTAGGCAGGGAGCCAGTACACCACACAACACTTAGGGCGCACACTAGGCAGGGAGCCAGTACACCACACAACACTTAGGGCGCACACTAGGCAGGGAGCCCGTACGCCACACAACACTTAGGGCGCACACTAGGCAGGGAGCCAGTACGCCACACAACACTTAGGTCGCACACTAGGCAGGGAGCCAGTACGCCACACAACACTTAGGGCGCACTCTAGGCAGGGAGCCAGTACACCACACAACACTTAGGGCGCACACTAGGCAGGGAGCCAGTACACCACACAACACTTAGGGCGCACTCTAGGCAGGGAGCCAGTACACCACACAACACTTAGGGCGCACTCTAGGCAGGGAGTCGGTACACCACACAACACTTAGGGCGCACACTAGGCAGGGAGCCAGTACACCACACAACACTTAGGGCGCACACTAGGCAGGGAGCCAGTACACCACACAACACTTAGGGCGCACACTAGGCAGGGAGCCAGTACACCACACAACACTTAGGGCGCACACTAGGCAGGGAGCCCGTACGCCACACAACACTTAGGGCGCACACTAGGCAGGGAGCCAGTACGCCACACAACACTTAGGGCGCACACTAGGCAGGGAGCCAGTACGCCACACAACACTTAGGGCGCACTCTAGGCAGGGAGCCAGTACACCACACAACACTTAGGGCGCACACTAGGCAGGGAGCCAGTACACCACACAACACTTAGGGCGCACACTAGGCAGGGAGCCCGTACGCCACACAACACTTAGGGCGCACACTAGGCAGGGAGCCAGTACGCCACACAACACTTAGGGCGCACACTAGGCAGGGAGCCAGTACGCCACACAACACTTAGGTCGCACACTAGGCAGGGAGCCAGTACGCCACACAACACTTAGGGCGCACTCTAGGCAGGGAGCCAGTACACCACACAACACTTAGGGCGCACACTAGGCAGGGAGCCAGTACGCCACACAACACTTAGGTCGCACACTAGGCAGGGAGCCAGTACGCCACACAACACTTAGGGCGCACTCTAGGCAGGGAGCCAGTACGCCACACAACACTTAGGGCGCACACTAGGCAGGGAGCCAGTACACCACACAACACTTAGGGCGCACACTAGGCAGGGAGCCAGTACACCACACAACACTTAGGGCGCACACTAGGCAGGGAGCCAGTACACCACACAACACTTAGGGCGCACACTAGGCAGGGAGCCAGTACGCCACACAACACTTAGGGCGCACTCTAGGCAGGGAGCCAGTACACCACACAACACTTAGGGCGCACACTAGGCAGGGAGCCAGTACACCACACAACACTTAGGGCCAAACTAGGCAGGGAGCCAGTACACCACACAACACTTAGGGCGCACTCTAGGCAGGGAGCCAGTACACCACACAACACTTAGGGCGCACTCTAGGCAGGGAGCCAGTACACCACACAACACTTAGGGGCCTAAACTAGGCAGGGAGCCAGTACACCACACAACACTTAGGGCCTAAACTAGGCAGGGAGCCAGTACACCACACAACACTTAGGGCCTAAACTAGGCAGGGAGCCAGTACACCACACAACACTTAGGGCGCACACTAGGCAGGGAGCCAGTACACCACACAACACTTAGGGCGCACTCTAGGCAGGGAGCCAGTACACCACACAACACTTAGGGCGCTAAACTAGGCAGGGAGCCAGTACACCACACAACACTTAGGGCCTAAACTAGGCAGGGAGTCAGTACACCACACAACACTTAGGGCGCACTCTAGGCAGGAAGCCAGTACACCACACAACACTTAGGGCGCACACTAGGCAGGGAGCCAGTACACCACACAACACTTAGGGCGCACACTAGGCAGGGAGCCAGTACACCACACAACACTTAGGGCCTAAACTAGGCAGGGAGCCAGTACACCACACAACACTTAGGGTGCACTGTAGGCAGGGAGCCAGTACACCACACAACACTTAGGGCGCACACTAGGCAGGGAGCCAGTACACCACACAACACTTAGGGCGCACTCTAGGCAGGGAGCCAGTACACCACACAACACTTAGGGCCTAAACTAGGCAGGGAGCCAGTACACCACACAACACTTAGGTCGCACACTAGGCAGGGAGCCAGTACGCCACACAACACTTAGGGCGCACACTAGGCAGGGAGCCAGTACGCCACACAACACTTAGGGCGCACACTAGGCAGGGAGCCAGTACGCCACACAACACTTAGGGCGCACTACTAGGCAGGGAGCCAGTACACCACACAACACTTAGGGTGCACTGTAGGCAGGGAGCCAGTACACCACACAACACTTAGGGCGCACACTAGGCAGGGAGCCAGTACACCACACAACACTTAGGGCGCACTCTAGGCAGGGAGCCAGTACACCACACAACACTTAGGGCGCACACTAGGCAGGGAGCCAGTACACCACACAACACTTAGGGCGCACACTAGGCAGGGAGCCAGTACACCACACAACACTTAGGTCGCACACTAGGCAGGGAGCCAGTACGCCACACAACACTTAGGGCGCACACTAGGCAGGGAGCCAGTACGCCACACAACACTTAGGGCGCACACTAGGCAGGGAGCCAGTACACCACACAACACTTAGGGCGCACACTAGGCAGGGAGCCAGTACACCACACAACACTTAGGGCGCACACTAGGCAGGGAGCCAGTACGCCACACAACACTTAGGGCGCATACTAGGCAGGGAGCCAGTACACCACACAACACTTAGGGCGCACACTAGGCAGGGAGCCAGTACACCACACAACACTTAGGGCGCATACTAGGCAGGGAGCCAGTACACCACACAACACTTAGGGCGCACACTAGGCAGGGAGCCAGTACGCCACACAACACTTAGGGCGCATACTAGGCAGGGAGCCAGTACACCACACAACACTTAGGGCGCACACTAGGCAGGGAGCCAGTACACCACACAACACTTAGGGCGCACACTAGGCAGGGAGCCAGTACACCACACAACACTTAGGTCGCACACTAGGCAGGGAGCCAGTACACCACACAACACTTAGGGCGCACTCTAGGCAGGGAGCCAGTACACCACACAACACTTAGGGCGCACACTAGGCAGGGAGCCAGTACACCACACAACACTTAGGGCGCACTCTAGGCAGGGAGCCAGTACGCCACACAACACTTAGGGCGCACACTAGGCAGGGAGCCAGTACACCACACAACACTTAGGGCCTAAACTAGGCAGGGAGCCAGTACGCCACACAACACTTAGGGCGCACACTAAGCAGGGAGCCAGTATGCCACACAACACTTAGGGCGCACACTAAGCAGGGAGCCAGTACACCACACAACACTTAGGGCCTAAACTAGGCAGGGAGCCAGTACACCACACAACACTTAGGGCCTAAACTAAGCAGGGAGCCAGTATGCCACACAACACTTAGGGCGCACACTAGGCAGGGAGCCAGTACACCACACAACACTTAGGGCCTAAACTAGGCAGGGAGCCAGTACGCCACACAACACTTAGGGCGCACACTAAGCAGGGAGCCAGTACGCCACACAACACTTAGGGCGCACACTAAGCAGGGAGCCAGTACGCCACACAACACTTAGGGCGCACACTAAGCAGGGAGCCAGTACGCCACACAACACTTAGGGCGCACACTAGGCAGGGAGCCAGTACACCACACAACACTTAGGGCCTAAACTAGGCAGGGAGCCAGTACACCACACAACACTTAGGGCCTAAACTAAGCAGGGAGCCAGTATGCCACACAACACTTAGGGCGCACACTAAGCAGGGAGCCAGTACGCCACACAACACTTAGGGCCTAAACTAGGCAGGGAGCCAGTACACCACACAACACTTAGGGCGCACTCTAGGCAGGGAGCCAGTATGCCACACAACACTTAGGGCCTAAACTAGGCAGGGAGCCAGTACACCACACAACACTTAGGGCCTAAACTAGGCAGGGAGCCAGTACACCACACAACACTTAGGGCGCACACTAGGCAGGGAGCCAGTACACCACACAACACTTAGGGCGCACACTAGGCAGGGAGCCAGTACACCACACAACACTTAGGGCGCACACTAGGCAGGGAGCCAGTACACCACACAACACTTAGGGTGCACTGTAGGCAGGGAGCCAGTACACCACACAACACTTAGGGCGCACACTAGGCAGGGAGCCAGTACACCACACAACACTTAGGGCGCACTCTAGGCAGGGAGCCAGTACACCACACAACACTTAGGGTGCACTGTAGGCAGGGAGCCAGTACACCACACAACACTTAGGTCGCACACTAGGCAGGGAGCCAGTACGCCACACAACACTTAGGGCGCACACTAGGCAGGGAGCCAGTACGCCACACAACACTTAGGGCGCACTCTAGGCAGGGAGCCAGTATGCCACACAACACTTAGGGCGCACTCTAGGCAGGGAGTCAGTACGCCACACAACACTTAGGGCGCACTCTAGGCAGGGAGTCAGTACACCACACAACACTTAGGGCGCACTCTAGGCAGGGAGCCAGTACACCACACAACACTTAGGGCGCACTCTAGGCAGGGAGCCAGTACACCACACAACACTTAGGGCGCACACTAGGCAGGGAGCCAGTACGCCACACAACACTTAGGGCCTAAAATAGGCAGGGAGCCAGTACACCACACAACACTTAGGGCCTAAAATAGGCAGGGAGCCAGTACACCACACAACACTTAGGGCGCACACTAGGCAGGGAGCCAGTACGCCACACAACACTTAGGGCGCACACTAGGCAGGGAGCCAGTACACCACACAACACTTAGGGCGCACACTAGGCAGGGAGCCAGTACACCACACAACACTTAGGGCGCACTCTAGGCAGGGCGTCAGTACACCACACAACACTTAGGGCGCACACTAGGCAGGGAGCCAGTACACCACACAACACTTAGGGCGCACTCTAGGCAGGGAGCCAGTACACCACACAACACTTAGGGCCTAAACTAGGCAGGGAGCCAGTACACCACACAACACTTAGGGCGCACACTAGGCAGGGAGCCGGTACACCCCAGCTAGAGTGCCAGGGTATTACCACAAGACAGAGCGCGCCAGCTAGAGTGCCAGGACATCAGCACAACACAAAGAGCGCCAGCTAGAGTGCCAGGACATCACCACAAGACATAGAGCGCCAGCTAGAGTGCCAGAATATCACCACAAGACATAGCGCGCCAGCTAGAGTGCCAGGACATCACCAGAAGGCATAGAGCGCCAGCTAGAGTGCCAGGATATCACCACAGGACATAGAGCGCCAGCTAGAGTGCCAGGACATCACCACAAGACATAGCGCGCCAGCTAGAGTGCCAGGACATCCCCACGACACAAAGAGCGCCAGGTAGAGTGCCAGGACATCATGACACAAAGAGCGCCAGCTAGCGTGCCAGGACATCATGACACAAAGAGCGCCAGCTAGCGTGCCAGGACATCACCACGACACAAAGAGCGCCAGCTAGAGTGCCAGGATATCACCACAGGACATAGAGCGCCAGCTAGAGTGCCAGGACATCACCACAAGACATAGAGCGCCAGCTAGAGTGCCAGGACATCGCCACGACACAAAGAGGACCAGCTAGAGTGCCAGGGTATTACCACAAGACATAGAGCGCCAGCTAGAGTGCCAGGACATCAACACAAGATATAGAGTGCCAGCTAGACTGCCAGGATATCACAAAAATACATAAAGTGCCATTTAGAGTGCCAGGACATCACCACAACACAAAGAGCGCCAGCTAGAGTGCCAGGACATCACCAGAAGGCATAGAGCGCCAGCTAGAGTGCCAGGACATCACCACGACACAAAGAGCGCCAGGTAGAGTGCCAGGACATCATGACACAAAGAGCGCCAGCTAGCGTGCCAGAACATCATGACACAAAGAGCACCAGCTAGCGTGCCAGGATATCATCACTACACAAAGAGCGCCAGCTAGCGTGCCAGGATATCACTACGACATAAAAAGCACCAGCTAGAGTGCCAGGACATCACCACAAGACATAGAGCGCCAGCTAGAGTGCCAGGACATCACCACAAGACATAGAGCGCCAGCTAGAGTGCCAGGGTATTACCACAAGACATAGCGCGCCAGCTAGAGTGCCAGGACATCACCAGAAGGCATAGAGCGCCAGCTAGAGTGCCAGGACATCGCCACAAGACATAGAGCGCCAGCTAGAGTGCCAGGACATCGCCACAAGACATAGAGCGCCAGCTAGAGTGCCAGGACATCGCCACAAGACATAGAGCGTCAGCTAGAGTGCCAGGACATCGCCACAAGACATAGAGTGCCAGCTAGAGTGCAACGACATCATGAAAATTCATCAAGCGCCACGTAGAGTTTCAGGACATCACAAAAATACAATGTGCGCCAGCTAGAGTGCCAGGACATCGCCAGAAGGCATAGAGCGTCAGCTAGAGTGCCAGGACATCACGACAATACATAGTGCGACAGCTAGAGTGTCAGGACATCGCCACAAGACATAGAGCACCAGCTAGAGTGCCAGGACATCACCAGAACGCATAGAGCGTCAGCTAGAGTGCCAGGACATCAACACAAGACATAGTGCGCCAGCTAGAGTGCCAGGATATCACCACAAGATATAGAGTGCCAGCTAGACTGCCAGGATATCACAAAAATATATAAAGTGCCACCTAGAGTGCCTGGAGATCACCACAAGATATAACGTGCCAGCTAGAGTGCCAGGACATCAACACAAGATATAGAGTGCCAGCTGCAGTGCCAGGATATCACCACAAGATATAGAGTGCCAGCTAGACTGCCAGGATATCACAAAAATATATAATGTGCCACCTAGAGTGCCTGAACATCACCACAAGACATAGCGCGCTAGCTAGCGTGCCAGGACATCACCACAACACAAAGAGCGCCAGCTAGAGTGCCAGGACATCACCAGAAGATATAGCGTGCCAGCTAGAGTTCCAGGACATCACCACAAGACACAGAGCGCCAGCTAGAGTTCCAGGACATCACCACAAGACATAGAGCGCCAGCTAGAGTGCCAGGATATCACCACAGGACATAGAGCGCCAGCTAGAGTGCCAGGACATCACCACAAGACATAGCGCGCCAGCTAGAGTGCCAGGACATCGCCACGACACAAAGAGCGCCAGGTAGAGTGCCAGGACATCATGACACAAAGAGCACCAGCTAGCGTGCCAGGACATCACCACAACACAAAGAGCGCCAGGTAGAGTGCCAGGACATCATGACACAAAGAGCGCCAGCTAGCGTGCCAGGACATCATGACACAAAGAGCGCCAGCTAGCGTGCCAGGACATCACCACGACACAAAGAGCGCCAGCTAGCGTGCCAGGACATCACTACGACATAAAAAGCACCAGCTAGAGTGCCAGGACATCACCACAAGACATAGAGCACCAGCTAGAGTGCCAGGGTATTACCACAAGACATAGAGCGCCAGCTAGAGTGGCAGGATATCACCACAACACAAAGAGCGCCAGCTAGAGTGCCTGGACATCACAAAAATACATAGAGCGCCAGCTAGAGTGCCAGGACATCACCACAAGACATAGAGCGCCAGCTAGAGTGCCAGGACATCGCCACGACACAAAGAGCGCCAGGTAGAGTGCCAGGACATCATGACACAAAGAGCACCAGCTAGCGTGCCAGGACATCACCACGACACAAAGAGCGCCAGCTAGAGTGCCAGGATATCACCACAGGACATAGAGCGCCAGCTAGAGTGCCAGGACATCACCACAAGACATAGCGCGCCAGCTAGAGTGCCAGGACATCGCCACGACACAAAGAGCGCCAGGTAGAGTGCCAGGACATCATGACACAAAGAGCACCAGCTAGCGTGCCAGGACATCATGACACAAAGAGCGCCAGCTAGCGTGCCAGGACATCACCACGACACAAAGAGCGCCAGCTAGCGTGCCAGGACATCACTACGACATAAAAAGCACCAGCTAGAGTGCCAGGACATCACCACAAGACATAGAGCGCCAGCTAGAGTGGCAGGATATCACCACAACACAAAGAGCGCCAGCTAGAGTGCCTGGACATCACAAAAATACATAGAGCGCCAGCTAGAGTGCCAGGACATCACCACAAGACATAGAGCGCCAGCTAGAGTGCCAGGGTATTACCACAAGACATAGAGCGCCAGCTAGAGTGCCAGGGTATTACCACAAGACATAGCGCGCCAGCTAGAGTGCCAGGACATCAGCACAACACAAAGAGCGCCAGCTAGAGTGCCAGGACATCACCACAAGACATAGAGCGCCAGCTAGAGTGCCAGGACATCACCACAAGACATAGAGCGCCAGCTAGAGTGCCAGGGTATTACCACAAGACATAGAGCGCCAGCTAGAGTGCCAGGGTATTACCACAAGACATAGCGCGCCAGCTAGAGTGCCAGGACATCAGCACAACACAAAGAGCGCCAGCTAGAGTGCCAGGACATCACCACGACACAAAGAGGACCAGCTAGAGTGCCAGGACATCAACACAAGACGTAGAGCGCCAGCTAGAGTGCCAGGACATCAACACAAGATATAGAGTGCCAGCTAGACTGCCAGGATATCACAAAAATACATAAAGTGCCATTTAGAGTGCCAGGACATCACCAGAAGGCATAGAGCGCCAGTTAGAGTGCCAGGACATCACCACAATACATAGAGCGCCAGCTAGAGTGCCAGGACATCACCAGAAGGCATAGAGTGCCAGCTAGAGTGCCAGGACATCGCCAGAAGGCATAGAGCGTCAGCTAGAGTGCCAGGACATCACCAGAAGACATAGAGCGCCAGCTAGTGTGCCAGGGCATCAACCCATCACACAGAGTGCTAGTTAGCATACAAGGACATAACACAACACATAGCGCGCCAGCTAGAGTGCCAGTTTATCACCACAACACACAGAGACCGAGCTAGCGTGCCAGGATATCACCACAAGACATAGAGCGCCAGCTAGAGTGCCAGGATATCACCACAGGACATAGAGCGCCAGCTAGAGTGCCAGGACATCAACACAGGACATAGAGCGCCAGCTAGAGTGCCAGGACATCACCACAAGACATAGCGCGCCAGCTAGAGTGCCAGGACATCGCCACGACACAAAGAGCGCCAGGTAGAGTGCCAGGACATCATGACACAAAGAGCACCAGCTAGCGTGCCAGGACATCACCACGACACAAAGAGCGCCAGCTAGCGTGCCAGGACATCACTACGACATAAAAAGCACCAGCTAGAGTGCCAGGACATTACCACAAGACATAGAGCACCAGCTAGAGTGCCAGGGTATTACCACAAGACATAGAGCGCCAGCTAGAGTGGCAGGATATCACCACGACACAAAGAGCGCCAGCTAGAGTGCCAGGACATCACAAAAATACATAGAGCGCCAGCTAGAGTGCCAGGACATCACCACAAGACATAGAGCGCCAGCTAGAGTGCCAGGGTATTACCACAAGACATAGAGCGCCAGCTAGAGTGCCAGGGTATTACCACAAGACATAGCGTGCCAGCTAGAGTGCCAGGACATCAGCACAACCCAAAGAGCGCCAGCTAGAGTGCCAGGACATCACTAGAAGGCATAGAACTTCAGCTAGATTGCCAGTACATCACCACGACACAAAGAGGACCAGCTAGAGTGCCAGGACATCAACACAAGACATAGAGTGCCAGCTAGACTGCCAGGATATCACAAAAATACATAAAGTGCCATTTAGAGTGCCAGGACATCACCACAACACAAAGAGCGCCAGCTAGAGTGCCAGGACCTCACCAGAAGGCATAGAGCGCCAGCTAGAGTGCCAGGACATCACCACGACACAAAGAGCGCCAGGTAGAGTGCCAGGACATCATGACACAAAGAGCGCCAGCTAGAGTGCCAGGACATCATGACACAAAGAGCACCAGCTAGAGTGCCAGGATATCACCACTACACAAAGAGCGCCAGCTAGCGTGCCAGGATATCACTACGACATAAAAAGCACCAGCTAGAGTGCCAGGACATCACCACAAGACATAGAGCGCCAGCTAGAGTGCCAGGACATCACCACAAGACATAGAGCGCCAGCTAGAGTGCCAGGATATCACCACAAGACATAGCGCGCCAGCTAGAGTGCCAGGACATCACCAGAAGGCATAGAGCGTCAGCTAGAGTGCCAGGACATCGCCACAAGACATAGAGCGCCAGCTAGAGTGCCAGGACATCGCCACAAGACATAGAGCGTCAGCTAGAGTGCCAGGACATCGCCACAAGACATAGAGTGCCAGCTAGAGTGCAATGACATCATGAAAATTCATCAAGCGCCACGTAGAGTTTCAGGACATCACAAAAATACAATGTGCGCCAGCTAGAGTGCCAGGACATCGCCAGAAGGCATAGAGCATCAGCTAGAGTGCCAGGACATCACGACAATACATAGTGCGACAGCTAGAGTGCCAGGACATCGCCACAAGACATAGAGCACCAGCTAGAGTGCCAGGACATCACCAGAACGCATAGAGCGTCAGCTAGAGTGCCAGGACATCAACACAAGACATAGTGCGCCAGCTAGAGTGCCAGGATATCACCACAAGATATAGAGTGCCAGCTAGACTGCCAGGATATCACAAAAATATATAAAGTGCCACCTAGAGTGCCTGGAGATCACCACAAGATATAGCGTGCCAGCTAGAGTGCCAGGACATCAACACAAGATATAGAGTGCCAGCTGCAGTGCCAGGATATCACCACAAGATATAGAGTGCCAGCTAGACTGCCAGGATATCACAAAAATATATAATGTGCCACCTAGAGTGCCTGAACATCACCACAAGACATAGCGCGCTAGCTAGAGTGCCAGGACATCACCACAAGACATAGAGCGCCAGCTAGAGTGCCAGGACATCACTAGAAGGCATAGAACTTCAGCTAGATTGCCAGTACATCACCACGACACAAAGAGGACCAGCTAGAGTGCCAGGACATCAACACAAGACGTAGAGCGCCAGCTAGAGTGCCAGGACATCAACACAAGATATAGAGTGCCAGCTAGACTGCCAGGATATCACAAAAATACATAAAGTGCCATTTAGAGTGCCAGGACATCACCACAACACAAAGAGCGCCAGCTAGAGTGCCAGGACATCACCAGAAGGCATAGAGCGCCAGCTAGAGTGCCAGGACATCACCACAATACATAGAGCGCCAGCTAGAGTGCCAGGACATCACCAGAAGGCATAGAGTGCCAGCTAGAGTGCCAGGACATCGCCAGAAGGCATAGAGCGTCAGCTAGAGTGCCAGGACATCACCAGAAGACATAGAGCGCCAGCTAGTGTGCCAGGGCATCAACCCATCACACAGAGTGCTAGTTAGCATACAAGGACATAACACAACACATAGCGCGCCAGCTAGAGTGCCAGGATATCACCACAACACACAGAGACCGAGCTAGCGTGCCAGGATATCACCACAAGACATAGAGCGCCAGCTAGAGTGCCAGGATATCACCACAGGACATAGAGCGCCAGCTAGAGTGCCAGGACATCAACACAGGACATAGAGCGCCAGCTAGAGTGCCAGGACATCACCACAAGACATAGCGCGCCAGCTAGAGTGCCAGGACATCATGACACAAAGAGCACCAGCTAGCGTGCCAGGACATCATGACACAAAGAGCGCCAGCTAGCGTGCCAGGACATCACCACGACACAAAGAGCGCCAGCTAGCGTGCCAGGACATCACTACGACATAAAAAGCACCAGCTAGAGTGCCAGGACATTACCACAAGACATAGAGCACCAGCTAGAGTGCCAGGGTATTACCACAAGACATAGAGCGCCAGCTAGAGTGGCAGGATATCACCACAACACAAAGAGCGCCAGCTAGAGTGCCAGGACATCACAAAAATACATAGAGCGCCAGCTAGAGTGCCAGGACATCACCACAAGACATAGAGCGCCAGCTAGAGTGCCAGGGTATTACCACAAGACATAGAGCGCCAGCTAGAGTGCCAGGGTATTACCACAAGACATAGCGTGCCAGCTAGAGTGCCAGGACATCAGCACAACCCAAAGAGCGCCAGCTAGAGTGCCAGGACATCACTAGAAGGCATAGAACTTCAGCTAGATTGCCAGTACATCACCACGACACAAAGAGGACCAGCTAGAGTGCCAGGACATCAACACAAGACATAGAGTGCCAGCTAGACTGCCAGGATATCACAAAAATACATAAAGTGCCATTTAGAGTGCCAGGACATCACCACAACACAAAGAGCGCCAGCTAGAGTGCCAGGACATCACCAGAAGGCATAGAGCGCCAGCTAGAGTGCCAGGACATCACCACAATACATAGAGCGCCAGCTAGAGTGCCAGGACATCGCCACAAGACATAGAGCACCAGCTAGAGTGCCAGGACATCACCAGAACGCATAGAGCGTCAGCTAGAGTGCCAGGACATCAACACAAGACATAGTGCGCCAGCTAGAGTGCCAGGATATCACCACAAGATATAGAGTGCCAGCTAGACTGCCAGGATATCACAAAAATATATAAAGTGCCACCTAGAGTGCCTGGAGATCACCACAAGATATAGCGTGCCAGCTAGAGTGCCAGGACATCAACACAAGATATAGAGTGCCAGCTAGACTGCCAGGATATCACCACAAGATATAGAGTGCCAGCTAGACTGCCAGGATATCACAAAAATATATAATGTGCCACCTAGAGTGCCTGAACATCACCACAAGACATAGCGCGCTAGCTAGCGTGCCAGGACATCACCACAACACAAAGAGCGCCAGCTAGAGTGCCAGGACATCACCAGAAGATATAGCGCGCCAGCTAGAGTTCCAGGACATCACCACAAGACACAGAGCGCCAGCTAGAGTTCCAGGACATCACCACAAGACATAGAGCGCCAGCTAGAGTGCCAGGATATCACCACAGGACATAGAGCGCCAGCTAGAGTGCCAGGACATCACCACAAGACATAGCGCGCCAGCTAGAGTGCCAGGACATCGCCACGACACAAAGAGCGCCAGGTAGAGTGCCAGGACATCATGACACAAAGAGCACCAGCTAGCGTGCCAGGACATCACCACAACACAAAGAGCGCCAGGTAGAGTGCCAGGACATCATGACACAAAGAGCGCCAGCTAGCGTGCCAGGACATCATGACACAAAGAGCGCCAGCTAGCGTGCCAGGACATCACCACGACACAAAGAGCGCCAGCTAGCGTGCCAGGACATCACTACGACATAAAAAGCACCAGCTAGAGTGCCAGGACATCACCACAAGACATAGAGCACCAGCTAGAGTGCCAGGGTATTACCACAAGACATAGAGCGCCAGCTAGAGTGGCAGGATATCACCACAACACAAAGAGCGCCAGCTAGAGTGCCTGGACATCACAAAAATACATAGAGCGCCAGCTAGAGTGCCAGGACATCACCACAAGACATAGAGCGCCAGCTAGAGTGCCAGGGTATTACCACAAGACATAGCGCGCCAGCTAGAGTGCCAGGACATCACCACAAGACATAGAGCGCCAGCTAGAGTGCCAGGACATCACTAGAAGGCATAGAACTTCAGCTAGATTGCCAGTACATCACCACGACACAAAGAGGACCAGCTAGAGTGCCAGGACTTCAACACAAGACGTAGAGCGCCAGCTAGAGTGCCAGGACATCAACACAAGATATAGAGTGCCAGCTAGACTGCCAGGATATCACAAAAATACATAAAGTGCCATTTAGAGTGCCAGGACATCACCACAACACAAAGAGCGCCAGCTAGAGTGCCAGGACATCACCAGAAGGCATAGAGCGCCAGCTAGAGTGCCAGGACATCACCAGAAGGCATAGAGTGCCAGCTAGAGTGCCAGGACATCGCCAGAAGGCATAGAGCGTCAGCTAGAGTGCCAGGACATCACCACAAGACATAGAGCGCCAGCTAGAGTGCCAGGACATCACCAGAAGGCATAGAGTGCCAGCTAGAGTGCCAGGACATCGCCAGAAGGCATAGAGCGTCAGCTAGAGTGCCAGGACATCACCACAATACATAGATCGCCAGCTAGAGTGCCAGGACATCACCAGAAGGCATAGAGTGCCAGCTAGAGTGCCAGGACATCGCCAGAAGGCATAGAGCGTCAGCTAGAGTGCCAGGACATCACCACAAGACATAGAGCGCCAGCTAGAGTGCCAGGACATCACCACAAGACATAGAGCGCCAGCAAGAGTGCCAGGACATCGCCACAAGACATAGAGTGCCAGCTAGAGTGCCAGGACATCGCCAGAAGGCATAGAGCGTCAGCTAGAGTGCCAGGACATCACCAGAAGACATAGAGCGCCAGCTAGTGTGCCAGGGCATCAACCCATCACACAGAGTGCTAGTTAGCATACAAGGACATAACACAACACATAGCGCGCCAGCTAGAGTGCCAGGATATCACCACAACACACAGAGACCGAGCTAGCGTGCCAGGATATCACCACAAGACATAGAGCGCCAGCTAGAGTGCCAGGATATCACCACAGGACATAGAGCGCCAGCTAGAGTGCCAGGACATCAACACAGGACATAGAGCGCCAGCTAGAGTGCCAGGACATCACCACAAGACATAGCGCGCCAGCTAGAGTGCCAGGACATCGCCACGACACAAAGAGCGCCAGGTAGAGTGCCAGGACATCATGACACAAAGAGCACCAGCTAGCGTGCCAGGACATCATGACACAAAGAGCGCCAGCTAGCGTGCCAGGACATCATGACACAAAGAGCGCCAGCTAGCGTGCCAGGACATCACCACGACACAAAGAGCGCCAGCTAGCGTGCCAGGACATCACTACGACATAAAAAGCACCAGCTAGAGTGCCAGGACATTACCACAAGACATAGAGCACCAGCTAGAGTGCCAGGGTATTACCACAAGACATAGAGCGCCAGCTAGAGTGGCAGGATATCACCACAACACAAAGAGCGCCAGCTAGAGTGCCAGGACATCACAAAAATACATAGAGCGCCAGCTAGAGTGCCAGGACATCACCACAAGACATAGAGCGCCAGCTAGAGTGCCAGGGTATTACCACAAGACATAGAGCGCCAGCTAGAGTGCCAGGGTATTACCACAAGACATAGCGTGCCAGCTAGAGTGCCAGGACATCAGCACAACCCAAAGAGCGCCAGCTAGAGTGCCAGGACATCACTAGAAGGCATAGAACTTCAGCTAGATTGCCAGTACATCACCACGACACAAAGAGGACCAGCTAGAGTGCCAGGACATCAACACAAGACATAGAGTGCCAGCTAGACTGCCAGGATATCACAAAAATACATAAAGTGCCATTTAGAGTGCCAGGACATCACCACAACACAAAGAGCGCCAGCTAGAGTGCCAGGACATCACCAGAAGGCATAGAGCGCCAGCTAGAGTGCCAGGACATCACCACGACACAAAGAGCGCCAGGTAGAGTGCCAGGACATCACCAGAAGGCATAGAGTGCCAGCTAGAGTGCCAGGACATCGCCAGAAGGCATAGAGCGTCAGCTAGAGTGCTAGGACATCACCACAAGACATAGAGCGCCAGCTAGTGTGCCAGGGCATCAACCCATCACACAGAGTGCTAGTTAGCATACAAGGACATAACACAACACATAGCGCGCCAGCTAGAGTGCCAGGATATCACCACAACACACAGAGACCGAGCTAGCGTGCCAGGATATCACCACAAGACATATATTGCCAGCTAGCGTGCCAGGACACTTCCATTAAACATAGAGTGCCAGGAAGCGTGCTAGGACACTACCACAAGACAGAAAGCGCCAGCTAGCTTTACAATACATAATCCCAACACACAGAGACCCAGTTAGCGTGCCAGTGCATGATCACAACACAATGCGCCAGTGTCTTACATTCTCCAATTGATAAATGGTCAAAGGATATGAACAATTTTTAGATGATGAAAATGAAACTATTTCCACCCATATGAAAGAATGGTCCAAATCACTACTGATCAGAGAAATGCAAATTAAGACAACTCCGAGATACCACTACACACCTGTCAGATTGGCTAAGATGACAGTAACTAATAACAATGAATGTTGGAAAACTGGGACACTAATACATTGCTGGTGGAGTTGTGAAAGAATCCGGCCATTCTGGAGAGCAATCTGGAATTATGCCCCAAAAGTTGTCAAACTGTGCACACCCTTTGATCCAGCAGTGCTGTTATTGGGCTTATATCCCAAAGAAATACTAAAGAAGGGAAAGGGACCTGTATGTGCCAAAATGTTTGTGGCGGCTCTTTTTGTTGTAGCTAGAAACTGGAAGATGAATGGATGCCCATCAGTTGGAGAATGGTTGGGTAAATTGTGGTATATGAAGGTTATGGAATATTATTGTTCTGTAAGAAATGACCAGCAGGAGGAATACAGAGAGGCTTGGAGAGACTGACATCAACTGATGCTGAGTGAAATGAGCAGAACCAGAAGATCACTGTACACTTCAATGCTGTATGAGGATGTATTCTGATGGAAGTGGAAATCTTCAACAATGAGAGGATCTAATTCAGCTCCAGTTGATCAATGATGGACAGAACCAGCTACACCTAGAGAAGGAACATTGGGAAATGAGTGTAAACTGCACTTTTGTTTTTCTTCCTAGGTTTTATTTACCTTCTGAATCCAATTCTTCCTGTGCAACAAGAAATTCGGTTAGCACACATATATTGTAACTAGGATATACTATAAAACATATGGGACTACTTGTCATCTGGGGAGGGGGTAGAGGGAAGGAGGGGAAAATTTGGAATAGAAGGGAGTACAAGGGATAATGTTGTAAGAAGTTACCCATGCATATGTACGGTCAAAAAAAGTCATATTTTGAAAGTTAAAAAAAAAAATTAGAGTGACAGCACATCACCCCATCACAAAGAGTGCACGCCTGCTAGAGTGCCAGTACGATGACCCAACATTTAGACCTCACCCCAGCACATGGAGCAAGCGCCTGCTAGAACGCCAGTACCTCACCACAGCACACAGAGCAAGTGCCAGCTAGAACGCCAGTACCTTACCACAGCACATGGAGCAAGTGCCCTCTAGAACGCCAGTCATTTACCCCAGCACAGGGAGCTAGCGCCCTCTAGAACGCCAGTAATTTACCCCAGCACATGGAGCAAGCGCCTGCTAGAACACCAGTACCTCACCACAGCACATGGAGCAAGCGCCTGCTAGAACGCCAGTACCTTACCACAGCACATGGAGCAAGTGCCCTCTAGAACGCCAGTCATTTACCCCAGCACAGGGAGCTAGCGCCCTCTAGAACGCCAGTAATTTACCCCAGCACATGGAGCAAGTGCCAGCTAGAACGCCAGTACCTCACCACAGCACATGGAGCAAGCGCCCTCTAGAACGCCAGTAATTTACCCCAGTACATGGAGCAAGCGCCCTCTAGAACGCCACTAATTTACCCCAGCCCATGGAGCAAGCGCCTGCTAGAACGCCAGTACCTCACCACAGCACATGGAGCAAGCGCCCTCTAGAACGCCAGTAATTTACCCCAGCACATGGAGCAAGCGCCCTCTAGAACGCCAGTAATTTACCCCAGCACATGGAGCAAGCGCCTGCTAGAACACCAGTACCTCACCACAGCACATGGAGCAAGCGCCTGCTAGAACGCCAGTACCTTACCACAGCACATGGAGCAAGCGCCCTCTAGAACGCCAGTAATTTACCCCAGCACATGGAGCAAGCGCCCTCTAGAATGCCACTAATTTACCCCAGCACATGGAGCAAGTGCCAGCTAGAACGCCAGTACCTCACCACAGCACCATGAGCTAGAGCCAAGTAGTGCCATTACATCCTGTTCCATACTTGGGCTGCCCAGAAGAATCTTCGTGTGAGGGATGTGGAAGTACCTTCCCCAAAATAAGTGCTCAGAGATCCCTCAGGAGAAGGCAGAAAAGTTGTTTATTGAAAACCTCCAGAGGATGAGCCATCCCATCAGGAGATAAGGAAGAGAAAGCTCGTGCGAGGAGGGCTCATCCTCTGGAGGTTTTCAATAAACAACTTTTCTGCCTTCTCCTGAGTGATCTCTGAGCCGTCATTTTGAGGAAGGGGCTTCCACATCCCTCACACTCAGAAAGCACTTTTTAAAATTTCACTTGGCCAGAAATGACACTGGTTCCTTGTGCAACATGGGGACCCAAAGACCCCATTAAAAACTCTTGAGCTGAGACAAGTGTCATCTCAGAAAAAGGGTGCGACCTCTCTCCCCCTCTCCCCCCTTTTTTCAGGTCCATGTCTACCTCTCCAGTGGGCAAACTGATTTCCAGCTGCACCATCTCACGTGAGATGAGGAGCAGGGAAAACATTGAACTTTACCTTCTGACAAAGAGGGTCAAGGGTTTGGAGGTCCAAGATGCTGTGACCGGGACCCCGATAACTAATCAACGGGAGTCCCTCATCGTGGGCTGAGTCTGGAAGGGAAGGTGTCCACAGCTTTCTCAAAGCAGGTCTTTATAGGGGGGAAAACACTCTTGGGGGTTTGTCCTATGTGCAAAAGCTCAAACTGAAGAGGGAGGCAGGAATCAAGCCAGATTGAACACACCTGGAAGATCAGTTCTCTGCTCTTTAAAGATAAACTGATCCATATCTAAAAAGCTTGCTGGCTCTCCTTAAAATCTGGGAGAGAGTTGCCAAGGGACCCCACTGGCACCCGGCAGGGGGAGGGGAGGGAGACACAGAGGGTTGGGGTACAACTCACTGCCTTATAGAGGCGGGGTCTCCCAGCATTTTCCTTCAACACCTTAGATAATGAGATAAATAAGCATTGCCTGGATGAGCTGTTTCTGATGAAGCAAGCTATCCTGATCATTTCTTTTTTTTTCCCCTAAATATTATTTAATAAACTTTTGGAGAATATTTCTATGAGTCAATATATCATATAGTATATTTCACATAATGAAATAGCTTGTGCTTGAGAGGAAGTCAATCCAGAAGATTTTATTAAATTATTTATTAAATGTATTTTTGATTATTTGTCAGCTTTATTAAATGATGTTAGGCATTGTGGTACATTCGACCATAAGAAATAAAGTCAAAAACAGACTTTGCCTTGTTGGGATGAGATGTTTGGTAACTTGCATGTGGGAGGCAGCATGTAAATAAATACCTAAGTGTTTCAAAGATGGAAAATAATCTAAAAATAGAAGGCGATGGAGACATATAGAAAGAAAGGCCTTTTACAAAAGGTAGAAGGTAGGATCTGAGTTGTTTTCCAGGGAGCAAAGGAAATTAAGTGATAGAAGGAAGGAAAGTGTTTTAGTTATGGGAGACAGACATGGAAATCATTGAGTTGGGAGACGGAGTTTGCAAAAGGAAGAAATCAAGAATCCACTAAAATACAATGGAGATTGTGCTTTATTATCATATTATATTCATAATTAAATATAAATTATACAGTTGTAAATATACAAATGAAACCTGGATTTTATTCAAGAATTTAAATTGTATTCACTACTTGTTCAGAGTAATGAAATGACATTGTGTAGAGCAAGTGTGACAACACTCTAAAGACCAAAGGAAATGTTGGGCCCCTGTGGAAGAAGGGGAACAAAATGAGGCTTCTAGGCTAAAGATTGCCCCTGTCACTATCTAAATACTCTAAGTTTCAGCTGCAAAAACAGAGAGGGGAGTCCACAGGGCTGCACCATCATGAAAGCCTTCATCATTAGGGATACTTTGGGTGTATTCACTGACTCTACAGGTAGACAGAAACATGCTAGCTTATTATCTAAGCAAATAAACTAGCTCCTCAGCATCTATTAGAAACAACAATTTTACTAGAAAATATCCAACTCTTTTGAGAATGTTTGCCCAATAGAATTTACTCTTTCTTGACTACATGTCTCAGTTTGACATAAATAATCTGAGTCCAATAGACCTGTGTGAAAATTGTCATGGAAAGTACTAGGAAATTCTAAATATTATTACATACAGTGGGATTTTACATTAAACTATGATACATTATGTAGAAAAGTAAATCAAAATATATTTTGTAAAAACAAAGTTTCAAATATTACAAATCAGATTCAAACAGTAGTAGTTTGAGGATAAGTTAAATTTTGTTTTATCATACACACACAAACATAGTATATATGTGTATATAGAATATACATATACGTATGTGTGTATATACAATATAATATATGTGTAAATATAATATATGTATGTGTGTATATACAATATAACATGTGTGTATATATAATATATGTATGTGTGTATATATACTATAATATATGTATATATATAATATATATATGTGTGTATATACAATATAATATATGTGTATATATAATATATATGTATGTGTGTATGTATATATACTATAATATATGTATATATAATATATATATGTGTGTATATACAATATAATATATGTGTATATATAATATATGTATGTATGTATATACAATATATATATATATAATATATATGTATGTGTGTATATATACTATAATATATGTATATATATAATATATATGTGTGTATATACAATATAATATATGTGTATATATAATATATGTGTATGTGTGTATATACAATATATGTGTATATATAATATATATGTATGTGTGTATATATACTATAATATATGTATATACATACTATATATGTGTATATACAATATATGTGTATATATAATATATGTGTATGTGTGTATATACAATATAATATATGTGTAAAAATAATATATGTATGTGTGTATATACAATATAATATATGTGTATATATAATATATATATGTATGTGTGTATGTATATATATACTATTATATATATATATAATATATGTGTGTATATACAATATATGTGTATATATAATATATATGTATGTGTGTATATACAATATACTATATATGTATGTGTGTATATACAATATACTATATGTGTATATATATAATATATATGTATGTGTGTATATATACTATAATATATGTATATACATAATATATACGTGTATATACAATATATGTGTAAATATAATATATGTATGTGTGTATATACAATATAATATATGTGTATATATAATATATGTGTATGTGTGTATATATAATATAACATATGTATATACATACTATATATGTGTATATACAATATATGTGTATATATAATATATATGTATGTGTGTATATATACTATATGTGTATATATAATATGTGTATATACAATATATGTGTATATATAATATATATGTATGTGTGTATATACAATATAATATATGTGTATGTGTGTATATACAATATAATATATGTGTATATATAATATATATGTATGTGTGTATATATAATATAACATATGTATATACATACTATATATGTGTATATACAATATATGTGTATATATAATATATATGTATGTGTGTATATACAATATAATATATGTGTATGTGTGTATATACAATATAATATATGTGTATATATAATATATATGTATGTGTGTATATATACTATATGTGTATATATAATATGTGTATATACAATATATGTGTATATATAATATATATGTATGTGTGTATATACAATATAATATATGTGTATATGTAATATATATATGTGTGTGTATATACAATATATTATATGTGTTTATAATATATATGTATGTATATATACAATATATACTTCTGATAACGTTTAGTGTATGCCAGAATTTATACAAAAGCTACTTTGTTTTAATTTTCAACTGAAAGCCTATACATTTAGAGGCCAAGTAATAGACCTCATTTAGTCCATGACTTTATTTTAGATAAAAGTTTTAGACCCCATATTTTGCTTTCATACCTGGGAGGAAGGGGTGCTACATGCATATTCCCTAATATTACTTGGTACAGTTTATGGGAGACTGAAAAATTAAAATCTTGCCCAAAGTTTTATAATCTTTTAGTAGCAACGATTCAATCCTAAGTCTTTAACTGTAAATCTGCTCTTCTCTCTACTGTCCAAAACCCAGGTCCGGCACTTACTACTTCCTATTGGAATCTCATTTCATCTCCTGAGGCCTTAAATGGTGAGAATAAGCTACAGAACTACTAAGGTTTTTTTTTCAGTTATAAGGATTTCATGCTCCAGTGGGGCCTCTACTTCCAGTGTTCTCAAACTGTGTATTAAGGAAATATGATGGACATGGTTCTTTTCAACAATGAGGTGATTCAGGCCATTTCCAATGGTCTTGTGATGGAGAGAGCCATCTGCACCCAGAGAGAGAACTATGGGAACTGAATGTGGATCACAACACAGCATTCTCACTCTTTTTTATTGTCTGCTTCTTGTTTTGTATTTTTTCTCCTTTTTGATCTGATTTTTCTTGTGCAGCAATATAATTGTGGAATTATGTCTAGAAGAACTGCACATATTTAACCTATATTGGATTACTTGCTTTCTAGGGGAGGGTCATGAGGGGAACAGAGGGAGAAAAATTTGGAACACAACGTTTTGCAAGGGTGAATGTTGGAAACAATTTTTGCATGTGTTTTGAAAATAAAAAGCAGTTATTAAAAATTTTTAAAAGCTTCAGAGAAAGAAGAGTATTATATTCAAAAGATGTAGTTGATAATACTGCTGAACTCTTTCCTCATCACACAATTTCTCAACAACACATTTTAGGAAGTACACTGGAAGGCTGGAAATCATTCAAAAAGCAAGATTAAAATGGCAAAAAGACTGATAATCAAGCTATTAACAATTTTTTTGTCTTAAGAAAAGGAGATCTGGTGGAATGATGGCGGTTGTGCAGTAAACATCCTTAGGTATTTGGCGGATCTCCATGAGAAAGGAATTAAGCTTCTTCAGTTTGGCCTTGAGGGCAGAACTAGAAAGGTGAGAGTTGCTGAAGGGAACATCTCAGTGTATTGTAAGGAAAGCTATCTAACAATAAGGTACAAAAAGAAATGGGCTGGGGGGCAGCTAGGGGGTGCAGTGGATAGAGCACCAGCCCTGAATTCAGGAGGACCCGAGTTCAAATTTGGTCTCAGACACTTAACACTTCCTAGCTGTGTGACCCTGGGCAAGTCACTTAACCCCAGCCTCAGGAAAAAAAAAAAAAAAAAGAAAGAAATGGGCTGTTTCTGGGGACAGGAAGTTTCAGTCAGTGACAGTTGTGACTAGGGCAAACTGGAGTGCACCTGAGGCACAGGCTGGAACACTTTCCCTTGGGAGGGGTTTCACCTGTGTGAGGATGGATTAAGGAGAATGTAGAAAGAGAGAGACATACTGGGGCAGGATCAACAGTTATCCCCATATACTACATATGGTAGCTTTCCATTTTAGGGGGTACCAATCTCTGACTGAGACAATTTTATTGACTGAAAGGGACAGAACAAAAGGCTATTATTGGAGAAACACTTAAAAAGGGGGACAGCTGGGACATGTGGATGACAAAGTAGTAGGTGTGGAGCCAGGAAGATCCTGTTCAAATCCAGCCTCAGACCCACAGTTGCTGGATCACCCTGAGCAGATAAGTCAGCTGTAAGATGGGCATAAGAACAGCAGTACCTCCCAGAATTCTTATAAGGATCAAGTGAGATCATATTTATCAAGAGCCTGACACATGAATAAAGTTCCCTTCCCATGAATAAAACACATTCACAGGGAGTATGGTTGGTCAAAGAATCACCATGTCATCGTTCCCGAATCAAACTGAAATCTAATCCATTGGACTTGATGGCAGTACCTTATTGTAAAAAGCTACTACATGTTAATCCATAGAAATGTCTGGTGGCTATGGAACAATTGTATATTCCTCATTGTGGCTCGGTGGCTTGGCTGACAGAAATGTGAATTTTGGTTTCCTACAGTTAGATGGAAATGAGTCATTTCACATAAGAGACTCTGCTTTGGAGCAATAGGTTGGTCAAGATCAGACCTTTGAGGGATTCTGAGAAGCTTCCTATTACTCTTGTTCCTGTAAATAAAAATATATCCCCCTAAGAGTCTGGGTAAGCCACAGAATTATGGCCCCCCTAGGAATCTCTGTCAGGATGGGTGCTAGTTGGGTAAGTGAGACGACCAGAGAGAAGAATAAGGTTCTGCAAAATCACAAGTTGCTCTTCGTAGGTAGACATTGAGCTCAGTTGTTGCTCCATTTAAGCACTGTCAGTATCCTGAAAGAGGCAAGTCTCACTCTCCTCTCACTATTATTTATTCTCTGGTGCATTCTCCAAATGTGGAGATCTTCAACTGGATCATCATTTGTCCAAAAGGGTGGAAAGAAGATTTCGGTTCAGGCAAGAGATGAATTAGTTTAGCTTTCAGTTCTCAGATTTGGGGATTCTAGTGATTCCATACCACACATGTGATGTTTTAATTGGTTATGAATCTTTTTTCTCCTTCTGTAAAATAATATATGTTTTCTCTGATGGTAAGCTGATAGACCCACAAACCCAGAACCAAGTATCCTCAACTACACACTTTATATCCTTGCGTGTTAGATTTTTTTTTTGTTTGTTTGTTTTTGTTTTTTGGCTTCTTCCTTAATTCCAAATCCAAGCCATTTTCTAGTTTGCAAAATTCTGGGTCAACTGAGTTCTACTCCAGCCTACGTGTGAAAAATTAAGCTCCATTTTCTCCCTTTTCAACTCAATCCTTTCAATCGTGGCCCTCTACCCACACACTCTCTTTGACTTCCCAATTTTCACATGTTCTCTGGCTACCCATCCCTCTGGAATTCATTAGGCCATGGAATTGTTTACTTCTCCTTTCCAAGTATCATTTCAAAAGTTTCCACTTTGCTCTACACTATGATTTTGGCTAAATACTGCCCACCTTCCACTGGTCTTGGACCCTTCTCTTTCAAATGTCAAATTATTGTGGATTTTAAAAAAAATTTTCCCTGTTAACCACCTTTTCTGGTTTTAAAAATAAGTGGTTACTTATGGAAAATCACTTCCTCATACTCCCTTTCCTTTTATGAGAAACTTTTTGAAAATATTTTCAACAAGGAGTTTTACTTGGTTAACTGTAGATTTCATGAGCCACTAATATTTTTATACTGCCAAATGTAGGCTATATTAAAATGTTACTGGGTCTTCACCCCTCTCCCCCTTATTTCCAAACAAAATTAGGGACTCCAAATTGCTGGTGAGGTATTCTAAAAAATAAACAGATCCTTCCTATCAACCCTGTCATTGCATAAGTAGATAAGTAAGTAAATAATAGATAAGTAAATAAATAAATAAGGAGTTATATTTCCAGGAATGATGACTCCTTCAATGGACTGCAATAAATAAATAACAGGAGATTTGATTAAGCTTTGATTGCTGGGCCTGTGAGATGACTCTCATCTTTTCATATTTCTAATCTAGACCAAGTTGAAAAGTGGTTTCCTAAGTAGGAAGGCACTAGTCAAATTCTCTCAGGAAACATTGTCCATTTTCCTCTGTCATGTACTTTATTAACTTTGAAAGCAGACTTTGTTCAGACTGAGTTATCCGGGGCCTTCCCATGAGCTATAACCATCTCTTTGTGCACAGAGCAGCCCCTTCCCTAAAGCTTTTTGCTTCCATCTACACTCCAACGTCCTGCTCCTTTCTGTCCTTGGGATAAAGATGTTCCTGAGCGTTTTGGAGGGAAAAAGCATCTCCCAATTATCCTGGTTGGATTCAGCATCTGCTCAATCTTTGATCTTGGGACTTAGTCAAGTGCCAGCCAGAGCTGAGTCATTTTAGATGGAGAAGTCGAGGAGTTTCATGGTTAATTGATTAAAACATTCCAAGGAAGGTGGGAGATCAAAGCCAGACTGGGGGTTTTATGTCCCTCCGGAGGCCTGGGGATGTCACTGGGGTGACCTGGCGCTGGAGGGAACAGGCCGTGGCTTTATTATTTTTTAAACAATATTTGACCTCAGGTTGTCCCTCTCTGCTCCGCCATCCACAGTGCAGGCTCCGGGCTTCCCCAGGGATTTGATGGTTTGGGACAGGCCGCATTTTCCTCGCCACGTAATCTGGGTCCTCCATTGTGAATAGGCCGCAGTTAGGACCGCGAGCAATTGGAGCTGTCCAGATGCCATGAACCCCCTTTCTCTGCCAAACCCCATGAAATCAACTCCACGATGTGACTGGAAGGCAAAACCCACAGCCTTCCTTTATTTTTTCCAACAATATGGTCAAAGAAAGGACAGCAAAGTTCACGGTCCCTCCCTGTGGCTGGAACAGGGAGCAGCTCAGCCCCAAACTGAGCAGGGTCATGAGAACAGAGTTTTAGGGCTGGAAAGGACATTCTAAGGAATCTAATCCAAGGGAACCATTTTACAGATGAGAAAACTGAGGTTTATATGAGAAGAGGTCTCACAGAGGACCAGGACATGAGGGAAAGGATGTCATGACTTGCAAGGGAACTGGATTTGAGTGAGGGAGACTGGGCAAGGTCCCCTGCCTCAGTTTCCCCTCCAGAGCCATCTGGGGCCAGTGGCCGGATCTAGATCAGGATGCTGCAGATGGCCCCGGATGCAGTGGGAGACCTGGGCCCTTTTAAACTAAGGTCTCAGTTTGACTAAGACTGCACCCATCCACTGATGAAGGCAGCAATTGAGGCAAAGAATTTTTATCTTTATCTAAATCCAAAAAAAATCTAAATAAATACATGATTAATTAATTAACCTGGGAGGGGAAAACCTCAGGTTTCTGGCCAGGGCAGAAACGATTTCTATTTACCTTCAATGGGAGTCAATCAGGACCCCAACAATGGCCATCCTGACTCAGGTCCTCATTTAACATTTAAAGACAAAGGGGAGAGTCTGCTGGTGGGAAAGAGACTTTCCCTGCTGCAGAAAGGCTGGAAGGCAAGACTATTCTAAAACCCATGGGACAAAGGATGCGTCTGCAGGGCACAGGCTGTAGTCAAGATCTCCCCAGGAAGAGGGCAGCTAAAAGTGACAGCTCACCCCGAGGATGTGTTTATGGGGCTAAAAAGCTAAGCTTCCCATTGTTCTGGCAGGTGAAGAAAGTGCACTGGACCCCACCACCCACCACCCAGCCCAGGGAATAGCTGAATGTGAGGGGGAAAGACCCGAGAGAGAACCCCAGAAATCGACAGACTCCTCTGGTAGGTGTCCCTGAGAAAAGTATGAAAACACAGGATAACCTGTCTGGCTCGGTCCAGTACAAGTGGGGTCTGGTGAGGAGCTCTTACAACCATGAGA